>NC_039283.1:7684720-7988470 GCF_003368295.1 Carassius auratus
TTGCGTGGCAACATGTCAAACTGGAATACTTCTCATGTGATTTTGAGGCATATAACATGCTTAGAATTTCATCAAACTCAGAAAACACATATCAGTATTGTGATAGCTAGACACTGGCAAATTCATAAGAGGGCGTGAAGAGGCAACTCTATAGCGCCACCTTTTGTCAAAAGTGGGGGGGTTAGTTTTAGCTACAGACACCACTCAGTACAAAATGTTCTTATCAGACGGACAACTTTCTAATTCACAGTCATCAGCTACGACCAACAGGAAGTTGGCTATTTGATTTGAATGTGGATGTTTTTAACATTTAGCTGTGAATTAATGCATACTGCTCAGAGGAGAGTAACACTATACACACCAAAACTTTGTCTACATGTTGAAAAAACATTGAGGAACTTAAATTGTGAAGGGTTTTGGATAGCTTGGATGGTTTTGTCGTGGTGATTTTTTTAAATGACAGTAAAAGATGGAATTATTAATTTTCCTGCATTTTTATTAATTCCAAACACTTCTTCAAAACTTTTTTCATACAGAGAAAAAGTTATCTGAGTAAATATGCATAGTTTCATGACTTTTACAACACTGTATGGATAACAGAAAATTAAAAAACTGTCAGACAATCTCATATCACTCTGTCCCTCTGTTGAGTGTGTGTGCTTAGACTTCCATTGTCTGAGAGAAATAGCGCCCCTACTGGTGCAGCTAAAAAAGGAGGAGACTGTTTTTGGTTTCACTTTTAAATCGGTTAAAATACAAATAAATACTTGGATTTAATTCACACTGACAAGCTAAACCAACATATATGATTATTATCAGGTCAGGGCTCATTAATAATTGATGTGTGGTCAGTGATATGTGAGAAACACGAGAGATGAATCACCGCTCTGAGCACCAGCGTGTGGAATGGCGAGCTCAGAAAAAACGAGTTTATTCTTGTTTTTATAGCTATTAAAATAAAAGTATTGCAGCGATATCACACAATTCACCAATTAGAGCACACCAAGAGCTAAATTAAGATGTTTTTGAACTGTTTGTGTGAAAATGAAATATTTTGCGGCTGCCTATATGAAATCACTGCCTCCGATCAGCGCGCATAGTGTCACAAGTTCAAAACTAACGAATTTTATTCTTGTTTAAGAGCTTTTTAAAATAAATTATTGCCATAAATGCACACAATACATCCATTATAACACAACACGAGCTAAATGCAGGTGGTTGTGACCCGTTTATGTGCGCAAGACTGTTTGAAAGCGCGACTGGCAGAATAACATATATCTCTCGAGCTGCAGGATTCTGCCTTTCGTCGTAAGAACGAACACATCACGGACAAGATTATTTCAAAATACATAATAGCTTGGCTAATATAAACGAAAACAGCCACGTGAACATAAACTGTTGAGAAATAAATCTTGAAGTGGATCTACTGGATTTTAATATTAAGTGACCGCATATACCAGCTGCTTCTGTCTTCAATTTTAATCTATATAAAAAATTAAACTCATTCATCTTGGCTGCTTTTTAATGTGTGTACGTATTTATTATTATTTTGCTCTAACAAGACTTAATCTATATTTAATTAAATAAATTACATTTCATTTTACATTTGATTTTTCCGTTTCTGCATCTAAACGCCTAAAAAACCTTATTTGTGCTGCAAATAATAATTTCAAACTAATTGATACTGACATCCTGTGACATGATATTTATTTGAATTTACATAATCTCATGGATGTAACAGTAAATCTGTTCAGCTCACAGATCAAGACTAAGCTGTAATGCAAGCAGAACTTTCACAAATGCTTGTAGGCCAATAAAATCATTACAAAACACTTACAAATCATTTAAGGGATTTGATAACACTGTAAATAATATTTAATTTGTTAACATTAGCAAATGCATTGATAACACTTTATAATAACTTCACTCATTTGTAAATAGTCAGTTCATGCTTCATAAAGCCTTGTCCCAATATTAATAGTCAGTAGTAAGCAGTTTATAAATACAGCTATAAATAGCTTGTTCTTGGTTTATAAGCACATTTATTAAAAAGGAGAGTAAAGGGTCAGTTATCTTCCTATGAAAAAAAAAATGAAAATAAACAAACAACAACACAGATTGATACAGAACTCAGAAATGTTATTGTGGATTTATGATAAACTCAGCCTGTAAATGAATTCATTCTCCTCCAAGAAGACACAAGTAGTTCACACCAAACTTTTTTAACATGAAGCCAATATACTGAAGATGTTAAATTATGAATGGGTTTAATTGGGTTTAATTTTTTATATACGTAGAAGTCATCATTTGAAGGAAGCACAGTAAGTTTCATAGCTTTATCATTTTCAAGAGCCAGCATAAAATTAAAACTATCATAACTTATAAATCAAGCTTGCAATTCTTAGTACCAATAATGGCCACCAGATGGAGCTATAGGATTACTTTTAAATAATTATTGTAGAAACTAGTATGATTTAAATCATTTATAGAAATCTTTCAAAGAAAAATAATATGAATTTTATGTATTTTACTGATAAAATGACCCTCACTTAATTAGAATAACAAGCTGAAGTTTTGTGAACTGTATATTAAGAATAATTCTTTATAGGCTTTATGGACAGATAAGTTTGGAGTGACTCTTGAAGGATCAGCACCACATCCTCTTTTACCACTGTTTAAAGAATTAATCTTACAGAACAGGTGCGGATGAATTTTGAATAGCTTGAATGGTTTTGTCGTGGTGATTTTTTGAAATAACAGTAAAAAAGTAACCAGTAAATGTCTTTTATTTTTTTAAGTGCAGCTTCTAAACGCTTCAAAAAAATGTACACATAGAAGACAAGTCATTCTGAGGAAATATGCATGGTTTCATGACTATACAACACTATATGGATGATAGAAAATTAAAAAACTATAATACATCTGATGTCACTCTGTCCCTCTGTCACTGTGGGTAATGTGTGTTTGTGTGTGTGTTAAGTTAATTAGGTGTGAAACTATCAGGGAGCATTTAGTCTCCAGTGCCAACATTTTACAGAACTGCCACTTTCCTGGAGTCTCAGAATTACAATGTGTCAGGTTCTGAAAAATCAAAGATTCCAAAAAATTATTTAATTAGAATACCATGAAGTATTGTGAAATACTATATATTAAGACTTTATATATAGGCTTTATGAACAGATTAGAGTGACTTGTTAAGGACCAGCACCACCTCCTCTTGTCCGATGGTATGAGGAATATATCTTCCAGAATCCGGGATTAAGATTTAGGAGCTCATTTTTATTCCACCTCCTTTCCTGAAAGTCTGTCTTGCAGAATTGACTAAAAATTTATCTTCACATTAATTCCTAATTATTTTGCAATTATTTCGGTCAGTTCTTCTTGACCTGTTTTTTTTTCTTCTTCTTTTCTGACCTCATGACCCAGTGAGCATTTTTGTACAATGGTCACGTCTTAACTTATCTATTTCTGTATTGCATTTGTGTTTGATACTTCTCATGGGTATTTCATAATTTTCGACTTTGAGTTAAAACAGTTTGAGTTAAAACTCTTTTTTAGCGCATTTCATCTGTAAAAGAAAACATGCCTAATAATTCTGCACATGAATATAAGGAGTTTTTCTCTTCCAGCTTTCCTGGAATATTGTATAGCACTCATAAATGATTAAATAAAAAATAATGGTAGTTATTAAGATTGATATGGTTTGGAATTGGTAAAATGTGCTTGGAAAAAAATCACAATAAAACAATGTTTTAATGTTTAAGTTTGGAATATTAACTGACATGAATGAATGCTATATAAATATTGTTCTTGTTAACATAATGTTTATAAATGAAATCTTATTGTAAAGTGTTACTATATATATATATATATATATATATATATATATATATATATATATATATATATATATATATATAAATATATATATATTGTTCTGTGAATGTGATTTTAAAGTCTAGATGATTTGGATTAACCCTTTAACCGCCATATCCTTTAAAACCTCACTGCCAGAGGGATATTGTGAATGCATGTGCCCGCTGGACACAGTTTACCTGATGCCACCGGGGTGGCGATGGCATTGGTGGCTTGAGCCCGCCATCGCTGCTTGCAGCTATATTTATTTTTATTTTTTATTAAACCTTCCGGGGTGTTTTGGGGGCCTTAACATGCTCAAAAACTCTTGAAAATTGGCACACACATTGGAATCTGCGGCCATCAGGACGCCGCAGAGGCTGGGACCCGGGCGTGGCACAGGGGCTCTACAGCGCCCCCTGGAAGACAGTCAGAATTCTTGAACCATAGCTCACACACACTTGCATGTATTTATATCAAACTCGGTACACTTATAGATCTCATTGAGCCGAACAACTTTCACACTTTATGTCATAGGCTCCGCCCAACAGGAAGTCAGCTATTCAGGGCTGTTTAAAAAAGCATGCTCTGGAATTTGAAATACTCCTCTGAGGTTTTCAACCCGTTCGCCACGAAACTCGGTGAACATGATCTCAAGACATTGAGGATGAAAAATTGCGAGGGGATTTTTGATATCTCGAACGGTTTGCCCGTGGCGAGGCATGGAACTTATGGCGAGAAATGAGAAACAGGAAATGTCTAATAACATCCACATACATTTCCTGAATTTGATCAAACTTCATGGGTTTGTTCGTTGTATGATACCGATGGTATATATGTGGCTATTAAGAGTCAACGTTATAGCGCCACCAACTGGCAGCAGGAAGTGTGTCATTTTCCAAATGCTTTGAATTCAGCATCTTATTTTTACTCGATTTACTTAAAACTTCATCAGAATAATGACAAAACACGGCCGATGTAAATCTGTTGTGGGGATATTGATATCTGATATAGTGTTGCCATGGCAACGTGTCAAACTTGAATGTTCTGTTATGGTGAGTTTGAGGCAGACAACAAGCTCAGATTTACATGAAACTCAAAACACATATCAGTATTAGTGATAGCTAGACAATGGCAAAAGCTTTTAAAATGGCGTGAAGGAGGCACTCTATAGCGCCACCTTTTGTCAAAAGTGGGGGGGGTTAGTTTTAGCTACAGACACCAAACTTGGTACATAAATTGTTCTTTTCAAGACGGACAACTTTCTAATTCACAGTCATCAGCTACGATCAACAGGAAGTCGGCTATTTTGATTTGAATGTGTATTTTTGAGATTTTACAGTTGTGAATTAATGAATACTCCTCACAGGGGAAGTACACTATACACACCAAACGTTGTCTACATGAAGAAAAAACATCGAGGAACTTAAATTGCGAACAGATTTTGGTTAGCTTGAACGGTTTTGTCGTGGTGATTTTTTGAAATGACAGTAAAAAGTGAAACATTAATCGTCTTGTATTTTTAAATTGCAGCTTCCAAACCTTTAAAAAACATTTTTAATTTAGAAAACCAGTGATTCTGAGGAAATATGCATAGTTTCATGACTTTACAGCACTGTATGATTAAAAGAAAATTAAAAAACTGTCAGACATCTGATCTCACTCTGTCACTCTGTGTGCTGACTCTGTGTGTGTGTGTGAGTGTGAGTGGGGGAGGGGTGTGAGCTGAGTGGCAGACAGACAGAGAGAGAGAGAGAGAGAGAGACTTAAACATCTCTTTAATCACCAGAAAAAAAACTGTATTTTAAATAGTTATTTTTTGTTGTTGTTGCTAATTGTGCTGTTATCATTACATCTTAAGAAATATCTTAGGCCTTATCCTTTTCTGACAGTTTCAGGGATTAAAAAAAATCCTAAAAAACCTTATTTGTGCTGCAAATAATAATTTCAAACTCATTTGATACTGACCTCTGTCACCCTGTGACATGACATTTATTTGAATTTACATAATCTCAAGGATGTAACAGTAAAACTGTTCAGCTCACAGATGAAGACTAAGCTTTAATGCAAGCAGAACTATTTCACAAATGCTTATAGGTTAATGAAATCATAACAAAACACTTTTAAATTATTTAAGGATTTGGTAACACTTTAAAATAATGTCTCAATTGTTAACATTAGTAAATGCATTGGTAACACTTCATAATAGCTGCAATTCTTAGCTAAGCATTAGTAAATAGTCAGTTCATGCTTTATATAGCCTTCTCCCAAAATTAATATTTTAGTAAGCATTTTATAAATACAGCTATAATTAAATTGTTCATGGTTTATATGCACATTTATTTTGAGGAGATTAAAGGCTGTAATCTCCCTAAAAAAAATGTAAAATAAAAAATAAAATAAATAAAATAAACAAACACAGAACTCATAAATATTTATTTCAAGATGCAATAAAAGAAAACTGTACACTTGAATTTATATATATATATATATATATATATATATATATATATATATATATATACACACACACAATTGCATAAGTTTATATTTAAAAATGTTTATCAAGTGTACAGCTAATAATAATAATAATGCATTTTATTTAGTTTTAGCTACAGACACCAAACTCGGTACTTAAATTGTTCTTATCAAGACGGACAACTTTCTAATTCACAGTCATAAGCTATGATCAACAGGAAGTCAGCTATTTTGATTTGAATGTGTATTTTTGAGATTTTACAGTTGTGAATTAATGCATACTCCTCACATGGGAAGTACACTATACACACCAAACTTTGACTACATGAAGAAACAACATCGAGGAACTTAAATTGCGAACGGATTTTGGTTAGCTTGAACGGTTTTGACGTGGTGATTTTTTGAAATGACAGTAAGAAGGGAAACATTAATTGTATTGTATGTCTAAATTGCAGCTTCCAAACACTTCAAGGCATGTTTTCATACAGAGATCAAATCATTATGAGGAAATATGCATAGTTTCATGACTTTACAACACTGTATGGATAAAAGAAAAGAAAAAACTGTCAGACTTCTCAACTGACATGATCTCACTCTGGCCACTCCGTCTGTGTGAGGAAAGGGAGGGGGAGAGGGAGGGGGAGTGTGAGGGGGTTGATGACTGTGAATCTTTGGTGACTGACAGTGTGTGTGGATTGTAGGGAGGGGCTGTCTGGCAGAGAGAGAGAGAGAGAGAGAGAGAGAGAGAGAGAGACCTAATCATTCCTTTAATAATCAGGAAAAAAAATCTATATTTTAAATTGTTATTGTTTTTGTTGTTGCTAATGGTGGTGTTTTTTTCCTTTCATTACAGGTTAAGAAATCTCTTAGGCCTTATCCTTTTCTGACAGTTTTTGGGATTTAAAAACATCCTAAGAAGCCTTATTTGTGCTGCAAATTATAATTTCAAACTCATTTGATACTGACCTATGACAACCTGTGACATGACATGACATTTATTAATCTCATGGATGTAACAGTAAAACTCTTCAACTGACAGATTAAGCTGCAATGCAAGCAAAACTATTTCACAAATGCTTATAGGTCATTAAAATCATTACAAAACACTAATAAATTATTAAAGGGTTTGGTAACACTGTATAATAATGTCTAATTTGTTAACATTAGTAAATGCATTGGTAACACTTTATAATAACTGCACTCATTAGCTAAGCATTAGTAAATAGTTCATGATTATAAAGCCTTTTCCCTTAATAATAGTCATTATTAAGCAGGAATACATCTCTAATTACATTGTTCTTGGTTTAAAAGCACATATATTACAAAGGAGATTAAAGTTTCAGTTGTCTTATAAAATAAATCAATAAACACAACCCAGTTTGATTCAGAATTCAGAAATATTTATTTCAAGATGCAATAAAAGGAAACTGTACACTTGAAAAGGTTTTGAGCGATTCTTGAAGGACTAGCATCACCTTCACTTGTACGATGGTTTGAGGAATATATCTTCCAGATAGTACCGCCGCTCCCTATATGCAGAGTATGCAGTCTTCGTAGAGCACCAACTCCCAGAGGGGGCACCAGTTGCTCAAAAAAAACAAAACAAATATGCGCCATTCTCCCATCCGCGTTCGCGACCACTCAATAGCATTTGAGAAGAAAGACTTGTAGTCACAAAACAATTGTAATGTGTTCATATAGGTGTCAGCTACAATGCACACCTTATACATTTTTTATACATTTTAAAATAAAGTGTTACTAAAGTTATATATATTGTTCTGTGTATGTGATTTCAAAGTCTAGATTGGTCGGATTAACCCTTTAACTGCCACATCCCTTAAAACTTGATTGTCAGAGGGTTACTGTAAATGCTTATGCCCGCTGGGCACAGTTTTCCCGATGCCACCAGGGTGGCGTTGCACTGATGGCTTGAGCCCGACATCGCTGCTTGCAGCTATATTTATTATTATTATTATTATTTTTTTTATTTTTTTTTAAACCTTCCGGGCATTTTTGGGGGCCTTAACATGCTCAAAAACTCTTGAAAATTGGCACACTCATTGGAATCTGCGGCCATCAGGACGCCACAGAGACTGGGACCCGGGCGTGGCACAGGGGCTCTACAGCGCCCCCTGGAACACAGTCAGACACCTTGAACCATAGCTCACACACACTTGCATGTATTTATATGAAACTCAGTACACTTATAGATCTCATTGAGCTGAACAACTTTCGCGCTCTATGTCATAGGCTCCGCCCAACAGGAAGTCAGCTATTCAGGGCTGTTTAAAAAAAGCATGCTCTGGAATTTGAAATACTCCTCTGAGGTTTTCAACCCGTTCGCCACGAAACTCGGTGAACATGATCTCAAGACATTGGGGATGAAAAATTGCGAGGGGATTTTTGATATCTCGAACGGTTTGCTCGTGGCGAGGCTTTGAAATTATGGCGAGAAATAAGAAACAGGAAATGTCTAATAACATCCACATACATTTCCTGAATTTGATCAAACTTCATTGGTTTGTTCGTTGTATGATACTGATCGTATATATGTGACTATTAAGAGTCAACATTATAGCGCCACCAACTGGCAGCAGGAAGTGTGTCATTTTCCAAATGCTTTGAATTCAGCATCTTATTTTTACTCTATTTACTTAAAACTTCATCAGAATAATGACAAAACACGGCCGATGTAAATCTGTTGTGGGGATATTGATATCTGATATAGTGTTGCCATGGCAACGTGTCAAACTTGAATGTTCTGTTATGGTGAGTTTGAGGCAGACAACAAGCTCAGATTTACATGAAACTCAAAACACATATCAGTATTAGTGATAGCTAGACAATGGCAAAAGCTTTTAAAAGGGCGTGAAGGAGGCACTCTATAGCGCCACCTTTTGTCAAAAGTGGGGGGGTTAGTTTTAGCTACAGACACCAAACTTGGTACATAAATTGTTCTTCTCAAGACGGACAACTTTCTAATTCGCAGTCATAAGCTACGACCAACAGGAAGTTGGCTATTTTGACTTGAATATGGATTTTTGGGAATTTTCTTTTGTGAATTAATGCATACTCCTCCCAGGGGAAGTACACTATACACACCAAACTTTGTCTACATTAAGAAAAACCATTGAGGAACTTAAATTGCGAACGGATTTTGGTTAGCTTGGACGGTTTTGTCGTGGTGAATTTTTGAAATGACAGTAAAAAGGGAAACATTAATTGTCTTGTATGTTTAAATTGCAGCTTCCAAACACTTCAAAGCATTTTTTCATACAAAGATCAAATCATTCTGAGGAAATATGCATAGTTTCACGACTTTACAACACTGTATGGATAAAAGAAAATTAAAAAACTGTCAGACTTCTCAACTGACATGATCTCACTCTGGCCACCCTGTCTGTGTGAGGGAAGGGAGGGGGAGAGGGAGGGGGAGTGTGAGGGGGTTGGTGACTGTGACAGTGTGTGTGGACTGTAGGGAGGGGCTGTCTGGCAGAGAGAGAGAGAGAGAGACCTAATCATCCCTTTAATAATCAGGAAAAAAAAAATCTATATTTTAAATTGTTATTGTTTTTGTTGTTGCTAATGGTGGTGTTTTTTCCTTTCATTACAGGTTAAGAAATCTCTTAGGCCTTATCCTTTCCTGACAGTTTTAGGGATTTAAAAACATCCTAAGAACCCTAATTTGTGCTGCAAATAATAATTTCAAACTCATTTGATACTGACCTATGACAACCTGTGACGTGACATGACATTTATTAATCTCATGGATGTAACAGTAAAACTCTTCAACTGACAGATAAAGCTGCAATGCAAGCAAAACTATTTCACAAATGCTTATAGGTCATTAAAATCATTACAAAACACTAATACATTATTTAAGGATTTGGTAACACTGTAAAATAATGTCTAATTTGTTAACATTAGTATATGCAATGGTAACACTTTATAATAATTGCACTCATTAGCTAAGCATTAGTAAATAGTTCATGATTATAAAGCCTTTTCCCTTAATAATAGTCATTATTAAGCAGTAATACATCCATAAATAAATTGTTCTTGGTTTAAAAGCACATATATTACAAAGGAGATTAAAGTCTCAGTTGTCTTATAAAATAAATAAATAAACACAACCCAGTTTGATTCAGAATTCAGAAATATTTATTTCAAGATGCAATAAAAGGAAACTGTACACTTGAATAGCTTTTATGCGATTCTTGAAGGATTAGCATCACCTCCTCTTGTAAGATGGTTTGAGGAATATATCTTCGAGATTGTACCGCTGCTCCCTATATGCATAGTATGCAGTCTTCTTAGGGCACCAACTCCCAGAGGGGGCACCATCCCAGTTGCTCAAAAAAAAAAAAAAAAAAACATGCGCCATTCTCCCATCCGCGCTCGCGACCGCTCACACCTCATGTTTGCGGCTGAATGTTCGTAATTGATGGATGGACATCTATGCCTGGGTATAGGACATCAGCAATCCAGAACAGAGAAAAGAAAACTAAAGAAAATAAAACAGGCATAAAGTTGTCTTGACATTGGAGTTTCTAGAGTCTCAAATTTAGGGCCGGTCTCTAAAGTTACATGTGCTATTGTTAAATAATTTTCTAACGTCAGTAGCATTTGAAGAGAATGACTTACAGTCATAAAAACAACTGTAATTGTTCATCTAGGTGACAGCTATAATGCACAATTAAATTGAATGTTTGATATTTATTACAACAAACTGTAAGTCATATGTAAATTATGCTACTTTTTCACATGGGCTCAAATGCAAATTTGAAGCTCAATAGCATTTGAGAAGAAAGACTTGCAGTCATAAAACAATTGTAATGTGTTCATATAGGTGTCAGCTACAATGCACACCTTATACATTTTTTATTAATATTAAAATAAAGTGTTACTAAAGTTATATATATTGTTCTGTGTATGTGATTTCAAAGTCTAGATTGGTCGGATTAACCCTTTAACTGCCGCATCCCTTAAAACTTGTTGTCAGAGGGTTACTGTAAATGCTTATGCCCGCTGGGCACAGTTATCCTGATGCCACCGGGGTGGCGTTGCACTGATGGCTTGAGCCCGACATCGCTGCTTGCAGCTATATTTTTATTTGTTTTACACCATGTATTTCACATATTTTTTGGTAGTTTCGTATTGCTTTTATGTTCAGTGTTCAGAATGCGATTGTAAAAAAAATGAATTTGTTGTAGGCCTATACTTTTACTCCTGTTTATTTCTGGATATTGCTGTTGGTTATTTACACTTTTTTATTTTGTTTACATTCTAAAGTTATTTTTTTATTTTATTTTTTATGCATCTGAATCATTCAAATGTTCAATAATATGCAACTACAGTCTGACTCAGAGTTTTGTCCTTTAGGTGTGACCTAGGTGCCATTTATGAACAGTTGGTCACATCCAGTAAAATGAATGGCTTTCAATGGCCCTCTGCTGGTCAAAACAAGTTATTGCTTAAATACTAATCTCCTTAGTTTTTTCACTAACCTCCAGATCAGAATCAGAATCAGAATCAGAATGAGCTTTATTGCCAGGTATATTTACACATACGAGGAATTTGTTTTCGTGACAGAAGCTCCGCAGTACAACAGAATGACAGCGACAGAACATAAAACACATAATAAAAGAATAAAAAATACAAATATGTAGACAGTGAATGACAATATACAAATGACAATTGTAGGCAGGTATATTACAAAGTGAAGTTATGTATGTACATATATATTGTGTGCAAAATTTAAGTGTATACTAAGTATGTGTGTTAGATAAATAAAGTGTGTGTATATAAATATAAAGTGTAGTGTGTTCGCCATTATTATAAGCTGTTCATAAGATGGATTGCCTGAGGGAAGAAACTGGTCCTGTGTCTGGTCGTTCTAGTGCTCAGTGCTCTGTAGCGTCGACCAGATGGCAACAGTTCAAAGAGGGAGTGTGCTGGATGTGAGGGGTCCAGAGTGATTTTGACAGCCCTTTTTCTCACTCTGGATAAGTACAGTTCTTGAATAGATGGGAGAGTTGAACCGATGATTCGCTCAGCAGTCCGGACTACTCTCTGTAGTCTTCTGAGGTCAGATTTAGAAGCTGAGCTGAACCAGACAGTTACTGAAGTGCAGAGGATGGATTCAATGATGGTGGAGTAGAACTGTTTCAGCAGCTCCTGTGGCAGGTTTAACTTCCTCAGCTGGCGGAGAAAGTACAACCTCTGCTGGGCCTTTTTTACGATGGAGTCAATGTGAATGTCCCACTTCAGGTCCTGAGAGATGGTGGTTCCCAGGAACCTGAATGACTCCACTGCAGTCACAGTGCTGTTCATGATGGTGAGTGGGGGGAGTGCAGGGGGGTCTCTCCTGAAGTCCACGATCATCTCCACTGTTTTGAGGGTGTTAAGCTCCAGGTTGTTGAGACTGCACCAGACAGCCAGCTCTTTTACCTCCTGTCTGTAAGCAGACTCGTCACCGTCCTGAATGAGGCCGATGAGTGTGGTGTCATCTGCAAACTTCAGGAGCTTGACAGAGGGGTCCTTAGACGTGCAATCGTTGGTGTAGAGGGAGAAGAGCAGTGGGGAGAGAACACAGCCCTGGGGAGCTCCGGTGCTGACTGTACGGGTGCTGGATGTGTATTTTCCCAACCTCACTAGCTGCTGCCTGTCTGTCAGGAAGCTGTTGATCCACTGACAGATGGAGGTGGGCACGGAGAGCTGATTTAGTTTGGGCAGGAGGAGGTTTGGGATGATCGTGTTGAAGGCCGAGCTGAAGTCCACAAACAGGATCCTCACATAAGTCCCCGGTCTGTCTAGGTGTTGCAGAACATAATGCAGTCCAATGTTTACTGCATCGTCCACAGACCTGTTTGCTCTGTAGGCAAACTGAAGAGGATCCAGCAAGGGCCCAGTGATGTCCTTCAGGTGGGCCAGCACCAGTTTTTCAAATGACTTCATGACTACAGACGTTAGAGCCACAGGCCTGTAGTCATTTAGTCCTGTAATTTTGGGTTTCTTAGGGATGGGGATGATGGTGGAACGTTTGAGGCATGAAGGGACTTCGCACAGCTCCAGCGATCTGTTGAAGATCTGTGTGAAGATGGGGGCCAGCTGGTCAGCACAGGATTTCAGACAGGCTGGTGTAACACAATCTGGGCCTGGTGCTTTTTTCCTTTTCTGCTTCCGGAAAACCTGGCGCACCGCATCCTCGCTGATCTGAATTGCAGGTGTGGGGGAGAGGGGGGATGCAGGAGGTGAGAATGGTGAGAGTGCTTGATTGGAGAGGTGTTCAGGATGGGTTGCATGAGCTGTTAATGGTGTGAACGGTAGTTTGGAGAGGCATTCAGGGCTGGTTGCAGGAGTTGTGAATGGTGTGAATGGTTGTGTGGGGAGGCGTTCAGGGCAGGTGATGGGTGTTCTTTCAAACCTGCAGTAAAACTCGTTCAGATCGTCTGCCAGTCGTTGATTCTCTACGGTGCTGGGGGTGGTGTCTTGTAATTGGTGATCTTCTTTAGACTTTTCCACAGATGGTAGCATTCTACACATAACACCTAGATCTATATCCAGAAACAGTTTAAATTAAATTTAGATAATAATTTAAGTGATTTTTTCATTAAAAAATGATATTTCACATGCAAGCTAATGGTGTAGTTGTGGATTTGTGTGGTAAATGGGTACAAAAATACTTTAAATCTCCCAAAACATATCATTAATGCATAGTTGAGGAGTAAACAAAAAAAATGATATATTATTTGTATTATTGAAAATGTATATTTTTTCTACAATTATGCTTTCAATTTTGGGGTCATATTGACCCCAAAGACCGGATTGGTAAACAGGAAATGAGGACCTTATGAGGGTTAAGTGGCCTTAACTACTATGTACTTACATTTTAATTAATAATTTAGTACAATGTACTTATTGTGTACATACATGTTTTTACATTGTACTTATATTTAAAAAAAAAACTACATGTAATTACATCTGTATTTAATTTCTGTAATTACATTTATGATTACACTGTTGACCCATACTTTACACCTTAACACACCCTTAAACTTACCCATACCTCCAACCCTCTCCCTAACCTTACCCCATCCCACCTCAATAGCAAAAAAAAAGTGTTTTACAATACAATATGAACACAATAAGTACATTGTACTTATTTTTTTATGTAGGTACATAGTAGTTAAGGCCACCTAATATAAAGTGGGACCTAAAAAAATATATATAAAAATTATTTGTGTTTTGGGACGCTGTGAGCACAGAGACTGTGGTGTATAATGTAAGTTTGAAAGCGTTTAGCTTAAATTATTAATATGAATAAACAGTGCTCATAAACGGCTGCTGAGGTTGTATTCTCAAGTGAAGCGAGTTGAGGCCTGGACCCAGAAACCGCGCTTCTTACGTCATCACTTAACAACCGAATACTTTCACCACCATCAAAAGGCAGCAGGTGCATAAATACACTTTTGTTTACTCCATGTAGTTCTGAGAGCTGAGGTGTACATTTTTATTTTACTCAAATACATCAAGGTAAGTGCACAAAGGTCCCTCTCACACACTTTCTCTCTCTCTTTCTCACACACACACACATACACACACAATATAATATGCTGTTATACTCCATATAGCTTCATATACAAGTCAGAATCTAAGCTTTTTTTTTTGCACAGACCTATCTAAAGGGTTAATGGTCGCACCAAGTGATCAACTGTAAAAATAACAACTGTTACCTCTTCCCAACAGGGAAAACCACCAACAATCAAGAATGCATGCTGATATGGTGTCATGGCTTTGCAATCAGAAAATTTCATTATAATGGAAGTCAATGGGGAAAAAACAGCCACGAACAGTAAATGAGGGAGAAAAAATTCAAATCTTATGCTGCACAAAAACTAAAACTGCATCAAAGCTAATGTTGTTACTAATCTTTGACATGCCCAAGGACTGTTATAAAAAGTAAAAAAAAAATCCAGCCACCACTACTTTTATATTGAAAATAAGTCATTTTGTGTGTTTTTCCCCCAAATCAGTGACATCATTTATGAACTTGGCAATTAAAGTGTTAAAATCTTGGATTTTTTTTAAAAAACATTTGGTAGTTTTGATCAGGACTGAAGTTGATTAACAGATTTATGCAAAGAATTACAAAAAAAAAAAGTGATACATTTTGACAGCAGTTTAATGGAGTGGATCTCTTCATCCCGAACATAACGAAAGGGTAGTGAATTTGAACAATGCACAAGGGTTAATAAGAGACCTGAAAGAAGGGTATTTTTTTATGTGTATACAGTGGTATAAGTTATCCAAACCGCTAGGGGGAGCTCTTGCCAAGATCTGCTCAAGAATGCATAATATAGCAGTTAATGCAGAGACGAGCAGATGGTTAACACAGAATTGAGACGCTCAACTTGTGACTGACTTTTTAATGTTATATCTGTCTTACAGGTAAGATTACTTCAGTTCATTACAGGTTAAAGGTGTTCATGAACAGTTATGTTTTGGATTTTGTTGTGTTAAAGGGATAGTTCGCCCAATTTGCAAAATTATGTCATTAATAACTTACCCTCATGATTTAGTCCGAGAGCTCTCAGTCCCTCCATTGAAGCTGTGTGTACAGTATACTGTCCATGTCCAGAAAGGTAAGAAAAACATCTTCAAAGCTGTCCATGTGACATCAGAGGGTCAGTTAGAATTTTTTGAACCATCGAAAATACATTTTAGTCCAAAAATAGCAAAAACTACGACTTTATTCAGCACTGTCTTCTATTTGAGCTGAGAGCTAAAATATCTTAAACTGTGTTCCAAAGATAAATGGAGGTGTTACTGGTTTGGGACGACATGAGGGTGAGTTATTAATGACATAATTTTCATTTTTGGTGATCTAACGCTTTAAGTAAGTTTTGAGCACCAAAACCTGTATTATCATTACTCGTAGCTAGAGCATGATAACTAATATTTAGTTATCATTTGAAAAACCTTTACTCACTTTGTGGAGAAAAATTATTTAATTCACTGTAGATGGCTTCAGTGCGTTCCTGCACTCACTTATGGTGCGTCATTATTTACTCATTATTCTTATTATAAACATGGTCAAAACTTTTCCACACTTCAGACTTTGCTTTAGTTGCAGGTGCAACTAATCATCAGAGGCAAGCCAAGCATCTTTCTCGTGCTAATCGAAACCCATCACATGACCACTTGTTTACCTCGCAAACCAGAACGCAAGCCCGAGCCCGGCCCGATCCCAGCCCGAGCCCACGTAAGCTGATATAAATTAAGTCCGAACCCGTCGTGTCCCATCGGGTCCTGTTGGGTTCGGGCAAATATCTTAAGCTCTATAACAGACTCGGGAAATGTGACATAAGGGAACATTTAAGTGTTATGTGTTATTTAGAGTAAAAAAGTCATGCTGGAAAAGAGAATGTATGTACTCTGAAAAGTTTTTAACAGACAAAGGGAATTGTATGGGTTCAAATTAAGTTTAACATGGTTTATTTTGATTTATGGTGCAAAATAGGTGTTCATGTGCTTAAAATACAAACTGTATTTGCAAGTGAATGATTACATTAGTTTGCTGAACAACCATGGTATCCTTTCTCATGTGTAACATAAACTTTATATAGCTAAAACTGTAAATTCTACTTCTTGTTACAAGTATGGTAGAACCATCACTTCTACGACAAAAGACTGCTTTGTAAGTAATATAAATGATTTATCTCAATCCTTAGCACATCCAAAAACTCAGAACAACTTGATGTAAGAGAAACTATGGACTCTCTCTTTTCTAGCATTTTAGATATGGTTGCTCCATTATGCTTAAGGAAGATTAAAGAGCCCGTAAGATGAAAATTCTAAGCTTCCTATCACTGTTTATAAGTCCTGCACATTAGATTTAAATCCATCCAAGGTTAAAAAACATTGTCATTTTGTCAAAATATCATTTGGGGTTAGGTGTCTTGCTCAAGGACACCTCGACACTTGGTCAGGTGGAGCGGGGGATTGAACCACCAACCTTCCGGTTTGTAGACAACCTACATGAACCACTGAGCCACTGCTTTAAAGATAATGACATTTAAATGCATTGTTATTGAGCTGGGTAATATCTACCAGCTTTAATGTGAGATATTTAACAACTTCTATGTGAAATACAGAACCTTCTGCAGTGGCAGAACCTTCTGCAGTGTCTACATGTTGTCTATTACTGCATAACATTTCTTAAAATAGATACAAATTTAATTTCATAAAGTACAAGTTGATTTCAAAATGCTCCTACATTTTTTGCATTTTGTGTTTCCAGTTGAATAAAAGACAATTTTTCCCTATATATTTCATCATTGAGGATTTCTTTTAAAAAGTCTAAAAATCTTGTCTCCCCTCGCCTCGTGGGATAATATATATATATCTGTGCTGGGCAACAAATACATTTTTTAATCACGATTAATCACATGATTATCTGTGATTAATCACATTGTTATGTACCAAAATAATAATGCATTCAAAGCTACAGTACTGTGCACTTTTTTAATTTAAAAGTACTGCTCTATGAACAAAATAAGGTGGTTTTTTACAGCAGTATTCCTTTTACATAGCACCTGTTAAAATATTTCTTGTAAAACTTAACTTAACATTAATGTTGCTGAACAACCATGGTATCCTTTCTCATGTGTAACATAAACTTTATATAGCTAAAACTGTAAATTCTACTTCTTGTTACAAGTATGGTAGAACCATCACTTCTACGACAAAAGACTGCTTTGTAAGTAATATAAATGATTTATCTCAATCCTTAGCACATCCAAAAACTCAGAACAACTTGATGTAAGAGAAACTATGGACTCTCTCTTTTCTAGCATTTTAGATATGGTTGCTCCATTATGCTTAAGGAAGATTAAAGAGCCCGTAAGATGAAAATTCTAAGCTTCCTATCACTGTTTATAAGTCCTGCACATTAGATTTAAATCCATCCAAGGTTAAAAAACATTGTCATTTTGTCAAAATATCATTTGGGGTTAGGTGTCTTGCTCAAGGACACCTCGACACTTGGTCAGGTGGAGCGGGGGATTGAACCACCAACCTTCCGGTTTGTAGACAACCTACATGAACCACTGAGCCACTGCTTTAAAGATAATGACATTTAAATGCATTGTTATTGAGCTGGGTAATATCTACCAGCTTTAATGTGAGATATTTAACAACTTCTATGTGAAATATAGTAGGCCTGGTGAAATATTCATGTTTTAAATGGTTAAAGCTTAAGCTACTGATGTTCTGTGTAAAAGTTATAATCAAGTCATGTTAAACCAGCTAATTTATGCATTGTATTGGGTTTGCAGTCAAAAGTAGGTCATTACACTTAAATCAAGTCCCGATATGTATCTGTAAATATAAAGCAGTAAAAGTCGATTTAAATATGAATCCTGATTGTTCTACATTTCTATGTTTATGAATGGCACAGACGTTGCGTTTCATTTTCTACACAGAAGTGCACCTGATGCTCGTGGTGATTTCACTGTCTGTCGTCTCACTGAGGACGAAAACACATGAACAACATCTCTAGAACTGCTCTGTAAGTGACTTCATGAGCATCTGACCGTTTAATTTTAGTAAAACTAGCGTCATATCACATGTGAACTGTAAAGGTATTAGCGACAAACCATCAAAATAAAAGTCTGGTGCTATCTTTCACTAGAATGCACACAGCCTACTATTTCTTCTACTACTAAAATGAAACAAACATTATTTTTTAAGGATTAATCACACTACATTTCATCCATGTATTAATTTTAATAGTAAATCTACTTTGTTTGCCAAAAAAATTACATTTGCTTAATTTTCAATAATTAAAAGATAAATGATATTAATGTTTTATGACTTCATTTGATAACCAGAAAAATGTAAATACACAACAATTAATTTCTGAGAAAAAAAAAAAAAAAATCATAGGGCCACTTTAAGAGAAAAAAAATCTATTAAGTTGTTTATACATTAAAATAATTAGACATGCTAATACAGAATATGGAAACAAAAAATATATCTAAATAATAATATAGTAAGAAAAAAGAAAAAATTTCATAGGGCCCTAAACCTGTAATTTTTGTTAAACTTTTAATAAATTGATGTTAAAATTTATACGTTTCATGTTTTTAATTAATTAGACATGCTTTTTAATTAATACAGTTTAATTTAACTATTAAAAAGGAGTTGAGAAGAGTTCAAATTGAGAAAAAGTAATACAGAACACTAAAAAAAATTAATTTAAAAAAAAATAAAAATAATAATAATAAAACGGAATTTAGGAAAAAATCATATGGATTTCATTGGGCCTTGTATCCCGCAGCATTGCTGTCTCCCCTTGTTTATGAACCATTGCTTTATTCTTTTAAATGAATATATTAATCATGTTTGTTGTGTATATATATATATATATATATATATATATATAGATATATATATATATATATATATATATTTATATTTGGGATATTTGTGTTGTTTATTATTTTAATTTATTTACATTACTTTAAATTTTTGTGTACGTACTTGCCTGTCAGTCACGTTTGTGGCAGAACCTTCTGCAGTGTCTACATGTTGTCTATTACTGCATAACATTTCTTAAAATAGATACAAATTTAATTTCATAAAGTACAAGTTGATTTCAAAATGCTCCTACATTTTTTGCATTTTGTGTTTCCAGTTGAATAAAAGACAATTTTTCCCTATATATTTCATCATTGAGGATTTCTTTTAAAAAGTCTAAAAATCTTGTCTCCCCTCGCCTCGTGGGATAATATATATATATCTGTGCTGGGCAACAAATACATTTTTTAATCACGATTAATCACATGATTATCTGTGATTAATCACATTGTTATGTACCAAAATAATAATGCATTCAAAGCTACAGTACTGTGCACTTTTTTAATTTAAAAGTACTGCTCTATGAACAAAATAAGGTGGTTTTTTACAGCAGTATTCCTTTTACATAGCACCTGTTAAAATATTTCTTGTAAAACTTAACTTAACATTAATGTAATTACATTTAATTTAAAACAAGCTATTTGTCACTGCCAGGACATTCATATTTTTATAGAAAATATTGTATAGTTTGTTATAGAAAAACAAGTTATGCTCAGAGTCCAGAGCCTCGATCATAACATTATAAATAGGCATCTTCCAAGTAGACAGACCTGCACAATTGCGGGACCCAACGCAACAGAGTGCTGCGTGGGACAGCACTTTATGTGCGGGAAGAGACTTGTGTATGGAGGAGAATAATTAGGGTGTGCTCACACTAGGCAATCTTAACCCCGAAAGCCTGGTTAGTTTGAGTAGTGTGATCATTCCGTTTAGCAGTCCCTGGCTCAGCTGGAAAAGGTGGGCAAGAGCACAGTTCAGTTGTATATAGATCAGTGTGAGCGCTAACCACGCCATAGCACAGATCTTCTGATATGTGGTGAATGTTTGCTTGAATATTTCTGAGCGGCAAAAGTGATAACTGTGTAACGCAATATACGTTATGTGTACGTATATGTGTTACCGCATCCCATATGACTCAAAATAATAAACCACATAGTTAACAAAACAATGCACTCATGGTTTGTGAATGCTGATGCTTAGCCTTAATAATTTGGTCAGGAGCATCCCCTCCTGTGACCCATGATTTGTCTGTATGTGTATTCAGAGCTAGTGAGCAACGGACTTTGCAATAAAATAATTATCGGAGTAAATCAATTAATGTGTTAACGCAATAATAACTTGTTAACTTGCCCAGCCCTAATATATATATATATATATATATATATATATATATATATATATATATATATATATATATATATATATATATATATATGTATGTATGTATGTACCTGTGTGTGTTTGTGTGTGTATACTCATTAAGAATGATGCAAACATTATATAGTTTATTAAACATCATATATAGGGACCTCCACATCGAAAAAAATTTAATAGTAAAAAGCATTGTGTTTATTATGTACATTATTCACCGTAAACAAATGGCTGGCCATTCACCTGGGGAAATGGCTTGGCGGAACCTTGGTGTCATCCTTTGCCATCAGTGGACGCACCTTCGGCAGCAGCTCATGAAACTGGGTCAGATCAAGCCTGAAGTACCGTATTTTCCAGACTATAAGACTCTAAGTTTTTTCATAGTTTGGCTGGTCCTGCGACTTATAGTCAGGTGCGACTTATTTATCAAAATTAATTTGACATGAACCGAGAGAAATGAACCACGAGAAACATTACCGTCTACAGCCGCGAGAGGGCGCTCTCTAATGCTGCTCAGTGCTCCTGTACTCACACGCCCTCTCGCGGCTGTAGATGGTAATATTTTCTCTTGGCTCTTGGTTCTAAATAAATGCGAATTATAGTCCAGAGCGACTTATATATGTTTTTTTTCCTCATCATGACATATTTTTGGACTGATGCGACTTATACTCAGGTTAAACTTATAGTCCGAAAAATATGGTACTGCTAGAACTGGACTACATCCAGCCGCAGTTCCTGCACAAGCTGATGGAACCCGCCATGCTGACTCTGAGCCTGACTATTTTTACGGACCCAGACAGACCGGCGTTTGCATTTAAACGGAAGATTAACACTCTCAGTGGAAAAATGTACCTTCTGCTTCTCAATAAATTTCATTTGTATTTATGGATTTATTTTATATTTATATTATATTCAGTCTTTTGCCTCCAACATTTTTGTATTTAGTGGCAAGAAACCTGATTCGCTTTCAACAATGATGTACTAGGCAACCAGTTGCTAATGAGAACGCCCAATAGCAACCTCATTCCCAGCCCCTGGCGACTTGCAGTGAAAAAAAGTCTACGCTAGTGTGAACAGGGCTTTAGTTACAAATTACCTGCTTTTATCATCTGATCGTGGTTGTATCTCTCTATTAGTGCTATTGGACCTTAGTGCTGCGTTCGACACTATTGACAACAACATTCTCTTGAATAGACTAGAAAACTTTGCTGTCATTAATGGAAGTGCAATAGTATGCTTCAAATTGTACTTATCTGACCGCCATCAATTTGTTGCAATAAATGAAGAGAGGTATCTTTTCGATCACAAGTGCAGTATGGAGTACTTCAAGGCTCAGTACTAGGGCCGTTACTTTTCATGCTTTACATGTTACCCTTGGGAGATATCATCAGGAAGCACAGTGTTAGCTTTCACTCTTATGCTGGTGATACCCAGGTCTATATTTCTTTGTCTATATTTCTTTGCGGCCCTGAGAAACATACCAATTAAAAAAAATTATGGAATGCATATTCAATATAAAATCCTGGATGAGGGGTAATTTCTTACTGCTAAATTCTGAAGAAAAAAAAACCTGAGGTGTGAATTACAGGACCCAAAAACTCTGCATGTAATAACCTAGAACGCTGTCTAAGACTTGATGGCTGCTCTGTCAATTCTTCATCATCAGGTAGTAACCTAGTAGTCTCAGCCTCAGACATCATACCCACGGACTGTTGGCTGAACATCTGATGCATATGGGACACAAAATTGGAAACACTTCAGAATTCTACTGGATTTCCGCAAGACTTGTGTGTCGCGTTCTTTAACGTTCCGCCTGGAAACAAAGATACCATGGTGCTAAAACCCCTCACGAAAGAAGAAAGCTGTCTTGTTTACAACTGTGACAATGAGCGCTTAACAGGATCAACTAAATGCTGGATTTTAAAAAGTATATGAAATATTTAAAGTATGCGGCATATAATTTGTATAATATGTCCGAGAGTTTTACACACCGGTCTGTTATTGTGGTGACAATGAATGAAACGAGCTATGATTGGTTGTATGTAGGTCGGACAGCCTCATGGGAGGGCCTTGGCGAATGAAAGCTGCCATGAATTCCAGACCTTCAGTATGAAGATCTGGCGATGCAAGACTAGGAACCTAGAACCTTTGCATTTTTGACACACACATTTTCTTATTAAATGCTGTTCAGTTGCTTTGTCACAATCTGTATTGTTAAAAGCGCTATATAAATAAAGGTGCCTTGTCTTGACTTGACTTGACTTGCAGTTCATGCATGTTGCTTTGAACAGAAATTAGTGTCGATAATCAATTTAAATGTATCATTTGACTGCCTTCTAAAGTACAATTGCTTCATCTTTTAGAAGTCATAGATTTTACACCAGTTCAGTGCAAAATTATCTAAAATGTTCACGGTTGTAGTGTCTGATCTGCTGAATTGGGTGTTTAGCATTGATGCATCTCTGTTGGCATGGAGCAGGTAATCTGAGCACAGCTCTGGAGAATCAAGGCCAGGTCTTCCTTTGAATACAGCTGATCTAGTTCAGATCACATGGACAAACCGAGAGGTGGATTGGGGCCATTGCAGTGTTCAATATATACACTTATATCACTTGCCAAGGATCTTCTTGAAATTATAATTTTGTGTTTTTGTCAGTTATTCTTTGATTTTAAATAGCTATCAGGGAGGGAAACAAACCTTTGTATTTTGAACCTATGCACTTTTAATGTACTCAAGATCACACAAAATATGTGGAGGAAAATAAAACACACAGACATTAACAAATTTGCTGGCTAGCTGGAATAATACATTCCTTTTTCACATATGTAATGTTCAGCACACTGAAACAGTTGGTTGGGTGGAAAAAGCTGTTTGAAAAAGCTGACAATTACAGATATATTGCTTTGGAGAGTGACAAATGGTAGTACTAAAGTATTCCATAGGTTATGTGTGGCTGCCAACAACCACAGTGAAGGGCCTTAATCTCACTTTCAAAGGGTCAACAGTCATTTTAATTCAGGCATCTGACTGCACTCACTTTTGACAACATTTTAACTTGATGCTGGTGATGGGCATTCAAGGAACACACACTGTAAGGGGGATGCATTGATGTGGTGTAATTTGGGGTATTAAGCAGTAGTGAATGAGTTCAGCAAGGTGCTGTTATTGAGTATAATCCATCAGAGTGATCTGATGAGTACTGATAAATGATTAACCTAGGGCTACATGATAAGCAGCCTATTAAATGTCTCAGATATGTGATCTGTGAAGGACGATATTACATACTGTCACCTAGATCAACCCTCATACGTCAAGACAAACTTCATTACAGTGATGGAGTGCCATTAGAGACAAGAGTGGAGGAGTTAAGATATACAAAAAAAAAACCTTTGACCACAACTGACAAGCTTATATAAAATGTTTGCGTAACAGTGAGCATTTTATTTGAAATTGGTATTAGATCTGGGCTGTGGAGGGTTATAGCAAATTTTAAGAAATTGTGTTGAAACTAGAGATGCATCAACTTATTACACATCCAATAAATTTGTTTCCTTTCTTGATCATTAATAAACATAGTTGATTTCATGCTCAGACACAAGCAAACTATCAGCCACACAACCCAAGAAAAACACTTTGGGTAAAATTGTATAAGCCAAATTAACCCCCACGTCAACTCTCTAATGAAAAATTCAAAAGACGTACTGATTCTTGTGAAAATCCTAAAATATATGCAATTTGATCAAGCCAGGATTAAAAAGGGCCATTGTGCTTGTCAATAAGGTACGTGACAGCTCTGAGGTATCATATTGACTGTTGCGTATTAATACCCTGTGTCCTATTGGTCGATTAGCTGATTGTTTGGAATGTAAATGATGTGGCCAATGCACTGATGTATTAAATTCCTATTAATCAGTTGCACCATCATTTTCCCTCATAAATATCTCCTTAGTGGAAACTCTTCTCAGAGGTATTAGGAGAAATTAACATTTTGAGGTTGAGTAATATCATCCCACCTCTCTTAAACACGAAGGAGACTCCTCCAGCCATGGGTGGAATATATACACAATGTCCTCAAACTGTTATTTGGACTATTAAGGCAGTGATTCTCAACTCCAGTCATGGGAACCCCCAGAACTGTACATTTTTTATGTATTCTTAATTTGACATACCTGACTAAAATCATCAGCTCAGTATCTACATTTTGCGGAAATCTGCATGAATTGAGCTTGGTCTGTCAGAGAGAGAAAAAATGTACAGTGCTGTGGTCCCTAGTAATGTAGTTAGGAACCTCTGATTTAAGACACAATTAACATGGAATAAACAACTATGCATTATATATAACAATATCTAAAAAACACAGGGTATTTATTTAATACATTTAGCATAATTTAAGTCAAAACATTTCAGAAAATGAATACCGATAGAGCAAACCCTGTCTGACAAACAAGCCTGGTCAATTATACAAAATAAAATCAAGTATTCATAAGAAGAAGGTAATGGGATATTCACTGACAGATTTAATAATTCAGTTTGCTTAGGTGTCTCTGGCATTAGTTTGTAGCTAATGGTTGCCTTGCTAAAAAATTTATGTGAAACAATGCTTGAGTGAGAAGATAGATATAATTATACCTACTTAATTTACTTCGCTCTGGTGCAAATTAAAAGCTCACTTCTAAAGAATGATTTGAAAGAATCAATGCGTTTCAGAAAGGCAAGGCATAGAGGAGCAACAATAATGTACAGTATGAAAAAAAATGCTGTTAGATCTACTTGTCTGCAAAAATGTGCTTATTTGCAACATAATCTCATGGGCATTCATTTTTATTCAATATAAAAAAGTTATTTTAGCGCATACATTTATTTAACATTTGCACAGACACTGAAACACAATATTGACAGAATCTAAAATTTTTTTTACAAATTAACACATTTAGAAAGATAAAGGGTATTCATCTACGAACACTGAATTCATGTAATTAATTGGCTGATTCTGTTTATAATCAATTAGATTATGTTTTCAATGAAATCAAATATATTTAACAGATGGGTAACACTTTATAATAACGTTCAGTTCTAAGGAATTTATAAGTGATTAGTTAATGATGAACTAATAATTTACAAAACACAACTATGTGTTTATAAATGATGAATAATTGATATATTCATATTTTTATTTATGTTTTGTAGATTAAGTTAAAAATCATTTAGAAGTGATTAGATGATGATTAGCTAACCATTTACAAAACATGACTATACATTCATAAATTATTAAGTAATATGCTAACGTTTTACAAATCTGTCATAAGTTAACTTAAAAATAGCATATCATGAAATAATCAAGCATATTGTCATGATCTCTAGCTGGAGTGCCTGTGAGCTTCATTAGAGGGCACTCCATCCAGACTCTTGCCACTTCACCCTGGACTCCATTTCCCATAATCCTTTGCCCGGACTCCTCATCAGTTGCAATCACCTCTCATCACCTCATCAGTTTCACACTATAAGAACAGCACACACACATGCTCACATCACTGGTGATTAAATGTTTAGCCCTTCCGTGTTTCCATGTTCCTAAGTTGTGCCCTGATCATTGCCCGTCTTGTTGGATTATTCTTTTGTCTGTGCCTTGGATGTAAATGTTTACTGGTAAATGACGCTGCCCGTCTTGACTATGCTCTTTTAACCCTCGTCGATTAATGCGTATACGCTTTTTCTCCTGATAACCCCGAAAAGAACTTAAATTACACTTTCAGCTTTAATTTTACAGATAAGAGCAATACATCAATTGAATCTGTAAAGGGTCTACTTTGTTGTATACAGGCATAATAACAACAAAACTTTGTATATTTATAAAATAAAGTTAACAAACAAGGTGTGCTGACTGCAACCTTTGTCTGTGCTTATCTTCATTTACAAACGCGTCATTAAAATGAACTGTAACTCAGTGAATACTCAATGAAGAGACATGAGAGATATATCTATAGAAAGCTTGACATGTCTACTTTTAAACTAAAAAAGTGCTGCCAAAAACAAATATTCTGTGATCAAATAATCCATATGAAAACAATGTAATGTCCGTTTTGCACGTCTCCCTTCATCATCTTCTAATGTGACAACGCCCCGCTCTGAACGTGCTATTCAGATTCTAAGTGCACGGCTTGAATACACCCATACAACAGAAGACAACACAGTGAGACTGTTCTTCAAGTTCTTTTTATTTTGCTGTTTGCTTCGCGATGAGAGATTATATATATATTGTGACGTGGTGAAGAAGGACACGACACGGGGATTAAGGTGAGTTCCCCGAAGGGTGGATTTTAATTGACAAACATGAGGGGAAGTAACCAACGTGAGGGGTTTACGGTGCTCAGTGCTTGGCCTTCTTCTCCCTTTATCTCTCTCGGTGTGCAGTGCTGTGTGGGTCCGTGTAGTCCGTGCCTGTCGAGGGCTGGCGTGGAGGGGAACAACAGAGAAATATTAGTCGAGTCTTTGGAGACATCTCTCACCTATCTGTTCGTCGGTGCAGCGTATAAAGCCCGCCCTTGATGGGCTGCAGGTGTGACCGCTCAGCCCGTGACGAGCAGGTGCAGCTGTGCCTGCTCTGTTTCCAGGGCAACGCTGATGAGAGCTCGGGACACACGTCTAACCCCCCCCCCCCCCCCCCCCCCCAGCGTCATCCTGTCCCTGTGGAGAAGGGAGGAGATTGGAGGAGGGCAGGGAGTGGAGCCTGACAGACCGGCGAAAGCTGACCATATCCTCGAGAGACCATTGGAAGTCCTGGAGCGCGAGGAACCACCGAGTCACCCTGGCATTGGTGTCCTTCGCCCGGGCCATCTACTGGAGAGGGGCGTGGTCCATAATCAGGGTGAACTGGTGGCCGAGGAGGGAATAGCGGAGCTCCAGAACTGCCCACTTGATGGCCAGTGCCTCCTTCTCGACGGTCGCATACCATCGCTCCGCTGAGGTCAGCTTTCGGCTGATATAGATCATAGATCGAGGACCTGGGAGAGGACAGCTCCTAACCTGGTATCGGATGCATCCGTTTGTAACAGGAAAGGGGCAATTGAAGTCGGGGGCCCTGAGCATGGGCTCAGACATAAGGACAGCCTTCACCCGCTGGAACACGCTCTCCGTCGCCGAGTTCCATGGGACCTTCTCTGGTTGACCCTTCCTGGTCAGGTCTGTCAGGGGAGAGGCTAAGGAGGAGAAGTCAGGGATAAAACAGCGGTAATATCCCGCAAACCCTAAAAAAGCCCGTACCTGTGTTTTGGTGGTGGGCTGCAGCACGGAGAGAATTGCCGCCACCTTCTTCTCCTGGAGTCGAAGAGGCCGCGGCCCACTTGGTAGCCAAGGAACTTGGCTTCGGTGAGGGCCAGGTGACACTTTCGGGGGTTGGTGGTCAGCTCAGCCCGGCGGAGTTCCGACAGCACCTTCCACAGCCGCTCCAGATGATCCTCCCAAGTCTCGAATGGATGACCACGTCGTCCAGGTAGGCGGCCGCGTTTGCCTGGTGGGGCCACAGGAGGATGTCCTTTAGACGTTGGAAGGTGGTGGGGGCCCCATGCAGGCTGAAGGGTAGGACCCGGTACTGCCAGTGGCCACTAGGGGTTGAGAACGCTGTTTTCGGCTTGGCCTGCTTGGTTAAGGTTACCTGCCATTAGCCTTTGGTGAGGTAGAGGGTCGAAATGTACCGGGCCCGTCCGAGGCGGTCCAATAGTTAATCGACCATCGATCGTATAATGGTGGATGGCCGGCTGTCGTTCCCAGGCTTCTCTGGCGACGTAAAGCAGGCAGTGGGGCTGCTGGCCGAAGAGGATCTCGAAGGAGGTAAATCAGGTGGAAGCCTGGGGTACCTCTCGGATGCCGAATAGGACATAGGGCAGCATCTTGTCCCAGCCGCGCTTGTCCTCAGCAGCCACTCGACACAGCATCTGCTTGAGCGTTTGGTTGAAGCGCTAGACCAGGCCGTCCGTTTGTGGTAGGTATAAGGTGATGCGGAGCTGTTTAATTTGGAGGAGCTTGCAGAGGTCAACCATCACCCGGGACATGAAGGGGGTGCCTTGGTCAGTCAGTATCTGGGATGGTAGGCTGACCCGACTACTCAGTAGGAAGAGCTCCTGGGCAATGGCTTTTGCGGTGGCTTTGCAGAGGGAGATGGCCTCAGGGTAGTGGGTGTCATAGTCCAGGATGAGCAGGATGTGTCCGTGTCCTCGGGCGGACTTCAGCACCGGCCCGACTAGATTCTTTCCAATCCACTCGAAGGGCACCTAAATGACGGGCAGCAGAATCAGCGGGCTGGGGGGAGGGGTGCATGGAGATGTCTGTTTACAGGTGGGACAGGCCTGACAGAAGCGTTTGACTTCGGCCTCCAGGCCCGGCCAGTGGTAAAGGTTGCATATGCTCTGGATGGTGTTCTGGGCCCCCAGGTGGCCGGCCATAGGATGGGCATGCGCCAGCTCCATCACCGCTCCTGTCTTGGTCCGTGGGACTACCAGCAAAGTCTTATGCTCCCCCCTTCGCTGCACAACAAAGTACAGCAGGCCGTTTTTTACTACGAAGTGTGGTGTTGTGTGGGGTGCCGGTTGGAGGTCCTTCCCATCAGCGACCCTCACTTGGGCTAGCGGAGGCAAACATGTGGTCGAATCCCGGCCAATCCCTGCCGAGGAGGACCGGAACTGGTCCTTGACGATCCCGACTTCTACTGGCCATGCGCCAGGGGGCGCGGTGATAGTGACGCGCCGCGCTGGCACTTCCCTGGTATTGCCATGGAGACAGGTGATGGGCAGTCTGGCTTTGGGTTCAGGCCATGGAGGAAGGACAGTCGGCCGGACAAAGGTGTCTGCACTGCCAGAATCGAGGAGGGCGAGGACCGGTCGGCCATTTATCTTAACTTCCGCCCGTGGGACCTGCATTGGTGTTTCCGCGTGTACGGCAAAGCATGCCAGCCAAGCGCGTCCAGGGGAGTGGGGAGCTTCGGTAGGCATGGCCTCGTCCTGTGGCCCGGGAACAGCCAGCCTGGCGGGGAAAGGGTGGAGCTCACTCCCCAGCCTCCCAGTGTTAGGTGGCCTCCCCCAGCTCAATGGCCACCACCAGCTCATCGATGTTGGTGGGGTTCCGCATACCGGCCGCCTGCCAGAGAGGGCGAGGAAGGGCCCGTAGGAGGTGATCCACTACTACGTGCTCCGCTATCTGGTGTACAGTGGGACCCCCTGGCCAGTAGCCAGTGTTGGGAGAGGTGTGAGAGATCAGTAACTTGCACACGGGCTGGCCGCCATAGGTTGTAGGACCTGTCATGAAAAAGTTGGGCAGCACTAATGGGTAAAAGTCCAACCCGCCCCAAGATTTCCTTTTTCAGCTCTTCATATGAACCGCTCTGCTCGGGGGTAAGCATAAACGCCGACCACGATTCACGCCCAATCGTCCCTGGGCCATTTTGTTTGAAATACGATACATCTTTGCATCATACCGTGAAAGAAACAAACAAAGTCAGGATAACACAATAAAGCCTTAAGGCTTTTTTCCATTGGGGTCCTGAGTAAAGGTAGACAAAGCAAGTGGCAATAAATCAAACATCAACCATCATATCCATATAACACAAAATAAATACCGTCTGTAAAATATTGTCATACTAACATTGGCATCTAAGCCATTTTTTTAATGCCAGCTTAAAACCTCCTAAACTTCTGGTCGTCTTTATATTCCCTGGCAACCTGTTCCACAAGCTCATTGTGACAAACAAGAAGGACTCTTTACCTAAATTACACTTAACTTTTGGAGGTACAAAATCAGTAGAGCTGCCTCTGGTAGAGTAGCTGTGTACATCTCTCACTCTATTAAAATAATTATTCAAATATTTGGGGACAGCCCCATGCACATTCATATGTACCATGCACCAATGAATCTGAGAGACATGATCCTCTACTTTTAACCATCCAATAGTCTCAAAATGAGAAATATCAAGATGAGTTCTATGGGGAGGTTCAAAACAAGCATTATAGCCCTATTTTGAGTTTAAGTTTCAGTTGCTTTAAGACACCATTATACCAAGAGCAACATGCATTATCAAAATATGGCTTAATTAGAGCATTTGCCAGAATTAGCATGGCTTTTTTTGTCCAAAAACTCTGAGATTCTGGAAACATTCTCTTTGATTTACCTTTGTAAGTACCTTTTGCGCTTGGCCCACTCCAGACAAGTGGCTGTCCAGCACACAGCCAAGATAACTAACCGAGTCTTTTACATTAATTTCATTATCACCAACTAAAACCTTAAAACCAGGGGATCTTTTCAATTTTATTTTTGACCCAAACAGTATGGCTTCTGTTTTCCCTAAGTGAAGTGATAGCTTATTATCTGACATCCACCTACTGACATTAGATAGTTCTACACTTAGAGTTCTTTCAACTATGTTCTTATATTTATGTGAAAACAATAACACAGAGTAATCTGCATATATAAAAAGTTCACATGAACATGCAGTCTTACGGTCATTAATATATAGAAGGGAAAAAAAGTGGGGATAAAACACTCCCTTGAGGAAACCCACATTCTATACACTGTGGTTCAGACATTGTTGCTCCAATATCCACCACCTGTTTCCTATCCTTCAGATAAGATCTCACCCATTTGACTGATAAGTCATTCAAACCAATGGCTTGTAATTTACGAGCCAAAATACTATAGTCAACGGTATCAAAGGCCCTCTGTTGGTCTAACATGACCTTAGCACAAAAATTACCTTTCTCTATCTCCCTCCTAATGTGGTCAGTTAGAAACAAAAAAACAGGTTTCAGTGGAATGTGATTTACGAATGCCAGACTGAAACTCATGGAGTAGATTGTGTGATGCTAAATATTTGACAGTCTGTTAAAAAATAATCTTTTCAATTATCTTTGACAGACTACAAAGAATAGAAACCGGTCTATAGTTTCCATGGTCTAATTTACTAGCTTTCTTGTGAAGTGGAATTACTCTGGCCTACTCTGGGAAATATCCTTGCCCAATAGACATGTTTATAATATGGGTGGTACATAGGGTTATAACCTCAGCAGCATCTCTTAAAAATCTAGATGGAATATTGTTAAAGCCATTGGCTTTTGAGCTATTCAGGATTTTATGTTTCTCAAGTACAGCTGCCTCTGACACCTTTTCAAAAATGAAGCCATCTTGTTTGAAATCTTGTCGAGAGTAAAACTCAAAGATGTGACTTTCCCCATATTGCCCTGACTGGACAGGTAGTTTTTCCACTAGTTTACTAGCAATTGATGAGAAGTAATTATTAAACTATCTGCCACTGTCACCTTTTCTGCTGTGACATTATTCCCCAAATCAAAAGTTATGTTACTGGCTTTTGTTTTCAACCTATTACTGTAGCCAAGCTGCCTGAGGGACTTCCATAACATCCTTAAATAATTATTATTGCGCACAATTTTCTTATTAAAATAACTATTTTTTTACCACTGATCACTAATCTGCTCACTTCATTTCTCACCTTTTTGTACTCTGTCCAATTCTGATCAACCCTATTTCTCTTAAATGTGTCATACTTCTTATTTCTCATCCTAATTGCCTTGAGAATATAATCATTTATCCAGGGTTCTATCCTCTGTTTAACTCTTACTACTTTAAAAGGAGATACTTTGTCTACAATTTCTAAAAACATACCTTTAAATAAGCACCATGCTTTAACAACTTCCTAACATTGCAGCACAACAGACCAGTTTGCTAAATTCAAGCAGTCATTGAGTGCTTCTTTACTATATCTTTTCAACTTATAGACTCATGACAATTAAACACTGCTTTCTTAATCTTTCGAGTACAGAAAACAATAGAATGATCACTCAATCCATAATCAATTACCCCACTGCATTAGGTTTGTTATATATGTTTTTATTCTTATAATAGTTTCAAAGTGTTTCCTAAAACATATAAATGCAAATGTCGGTACAATCTTAATAAATTAATGAAAATGAATTTAAAAATTAGGATTCTTTAAAGCCATAGTTCTCAAAGTGTCAGGCCCCCTCTAGGCTAGTGACAATGCCACTGAATTTTTGAGATACCCCTACCGGAGATAGAACTAAACCCAACAATGTTTTTCCTCACCTCTAAGGTCCCCCATATATGAAATGGATTCTTGGCTAAAACTATTTTACTGCTAAGATTGTTAAATTAACTGATACTGTTATACACCCCAAAACCAATAAAGGACTAAAATATAGCCTGTCTTATGGGAGTTAAGGCATATAAACTAATGCAGATCAATCACACAAGCTCTGAGAGCTTTGAAACTTGACATGTTTGTAGTCAGGAAGGGATTTAACTACTAGAAAAGACAGGATGTGAATATCTTGATATATGGAATAAATGGACATGTAAACATATACCTTAAGCGGACATGCACAAATTTAATATCTATGCAGAATGTTTTCATTTGTGCTTGTTTTGCCTGGGATTATCATAGAAATATATATGGCTAGTTGGAAAGGTGGGGTTGTGCTGAATTCAGCAATACCAAATATGTAAATATAGCATGACAAATAGGAGTGTAATTCACAGTTTTTGTTCTCCATTGACATGTCACGACTCAAATTCGCTCAAAAGAAAAAAAAATTAACAGGCAATTATTAAATAATTCGAGACCGACCGAGCAGTAAGTTATAACGACCAGCAGCTCACAATCAGCCGCCTCACTCACAGAAAGACGACAATAACGGTCATATTTTTAATGTAGAAAGGCGCGAACCGATTCATTATCCAGTTTCCTGAATGACAGCCAGATTAACCAATCATGATTGAAGTAATAAAATAAAACTACAAGCAGCGAAATGTATATAGTTTTATTGTTGTTAATGATGATAATATTTAACATATACCTTTAGATTTTAGAATAGGTATCAATACTAAAATATTTTAAAATGCTATTAAAATATTCAATATTAAGAAATAAGAAACAAATAAAAAAATACAATAGAAAGCTTCAGGGAGGGATATGACCCTCAATTCAGACACCACACTTAAAACCCACACACACCCACTCTTGTGAGATCAACTCAAAGAAGCACAACACTCAATGTGAACACCTTTAAACAGTAGCTAAACCCCTCCTCTATACACATTCCCCCTCATGCTGTTTATGAGGAAAAAAGAAAAAAAGGAGAAACTATAAACACTAATGATTAGCTGGTACTAACCAGCCCCGAATACACAAAGACAATATTCAAATCAATCTCACCTTCTAACTCAAAATAAATTAAAACCTAAAAAAATATATATATATTACATGCAGTAAATGCAAAAATAAGCACAAGAAAAAAAGAAAACAATTATATCAATTATAATTTGCAGTAAAACAAGAAACAAATAGGGCCACGGTTGCCCACACACTCGAAGGGCAGGCCAGCAAGAAAACAGCCATGCTTGCACTTTTGCTCATACTCTTCGGCGAGCAATCGTCCAGGCCCACAGTTATAAAACACACACAAACTTTACTCCAAACTAAATGATAACCGGAATAAGCCCAGGCAAGGCAGCATTGCAATACTTCAACAGAAGTGCACCTCGTCACATAATATAGAGGTGAAAACCTTGATCATGTCACTCAACCGGAAGATGTTCACAACACGGTACTATGCACGGTCGCTGACCATGATATGCAGTGGGTTGTGCGTTGACAAACTCAAAGCCAGGGGCAACCTATGCACAGCAGCACAATGCAGAGACGGCACTCCAGGTACTCTCCTAATCATAAATGGCAATTTCCCTAAAGGGGAACTTCCGTTACGGGTGACAACGCATCCCAAATGACAAAAGCTTCCCCATTTTATACCATGACACCACAGTGCTGATAGGTTCAATGTTTTCACATGACACATGATCATGATCATGATGGTATGTTTATATGTACTGTATATTAAAAAAATATATATATATGTCTTTGTATAGTGATTGTTTTTGCAAAGTTGTCATTCAATTAAAAAACCTTTGGATTAGCCAGAACACTTGACATCTTGGCAAATGTAAAAGTTCTGGCTAAGGCTAAAAGTAAATTGACTGGCTTTGAGACAAACAAAAGTAAGTCATCAGCGTATAATGATACCTTATGCTCGCTTCCTCCTCTCCATATCCCCTGTATCCATTCGTTTTTGTGAATGGCAATCCCAAATGGTTCAATTGCAATAGCAAAAAGGAGCGGGCTCAAAGGACAACCCTGCCGAGTCCCACGATACAAATCAAAACTACTCGAGTAGCGGCTGTTTGTTAATGCTGAGGCAGAAGGGCATGCATATAATAGTTTAACCCAAGAAGTGAAAACAGTGAAAACACCCAAACCAAATTTTTCAAGGTTAAAAATTAAATAACTCCATTCTACTCTATCAAATGCTTTTTCAGCATCCATAGAACTGAGGCATTCTGATTCAGTATTCTTGGGGGAATATGAAATGTCCTTTAACCAGCAGACATTATAAAATGAGTGGCGTCCCTTTACAAACCCAGTATGGTTTGGGGATATGATAAAGGAAAGAATATCCTCCAATCTGTGTGTGAGAATTTTGGCAAGTATCTTAACGTCCATATTTAATAGTGAAATTGGTCTATATAATGCACATCTAGAGGACCCTTATCCTCAAATGAATATGAGAATATTGAACATAAAAAGGGTGATAATTCAACTGAGAATTTCTTTAAAAAGACAGAAGGAAGTGCGTCTTGGCCCAGAGATTTACCTGATTGCATAGATGTTATTGCTGCAATAATTTCCTTCTGGGTAATAGGTGCCTCAAGGCTATGACTTTAGTCTTGAGAAAGGGAAGGCATGTTTAGGTTACTGAAAAAGGTTTCCATGGTAGTTACGTCTGCTGTACAATCCAAACTATACAAATTTGAATAAAAATTTTGGAACTTATTGTGAATTAGTTTCTGATCGGATGTTGTACACCCACTGTCAGCCCGTATTCCAGGTATAAATTGCTTCGCTCTAAATCCGTACAACTGATTGGCCAGTAGTTTACTAATCTTGTCACCATGCTCATAAAAAGTACTTCTGCTCCTCAGCAACTGGTCAGCAACTTGACAAGAGCCAAGAAGGTTGAATTCTGTCTGGAGTTTTAAACGTTCTTTGTAAAGTTCAGATGAAGGCGAATTAGCATATTTTATGTCTATGTTCAGAATCCGATTAGCAATTTCAGTTTTTTTCTGTTTCAAACACTTATTTTTGTGTCCTACAAATGATATAATTTCACCCCTCAAATAGGCTTTTAGTGCTTCCCAAATTGTTGCATTGGACACATCCGGTGTTTTATTTATACTCAAAAAAGTTTTAATATGGGTGGAGATGTGGGTAAGAAAACTCTCATCTGAGAGCAACAATGGATCCAGTCTCCACTGTCTTCTTGTACACTCAGCATCAGAGAAAGCTATTTGAAGGAGCAGAAGAGTGTTATCTGAGATCACAATAATTTCATATCTGCATGACTTAATTAATGACATTAAAGAATTATCTATAAATAATAATCTATTCGGGTATAGGTATGGTGGACATGTGAAAAGAATGAATATTCTCTTCCTGTGGGGTATAAAAACCTTTACGGATCAAAGAGGCTATAATCAGCAAGAAATGATTTGATATGATCAGCTGATCTGCAAGGAGTGGCCGGGTTAGGGGAAAAGCGATCTAATACTGGGTCTAAATAACAATTAGAATCCCCACCAAGAATAAGAGAGTGAGAATCACTCTTGCCAATTGAGATCAGGAAGTTGAGTAAAAAATCTCTTAAAGAATTGTACATCATCAAAGTTTCAGTAAGTAGACATTCAAAAGGCCCTTTTTACCGCTGCGGGTAACGCTGCCACGGCGTTTGTAAAGTGCATTTGCAGCTTTTGACCACTTAAGTTATCAAACAAGTGCATCAAAGCACATTTTCGCAAACAGACATCAGTTTTGCCTTGCTGATCTGTTACCTTTGACTGCTTCAGTCACAGAAAATGAAAGAAAAACACTATAGTTTAAATATTTAATATATTTAATATTTAATATTCACAAATGAAAGTTTGGTATTTATGAAGTTATGTGCATTTCTTAGAACGAATTCAAGAAGGATAAATGTTAAGCCTGTGCCTGAGTCTGTGCTTATATTTTCTAAGCTACATGGTATTAAACCATATTTTAGATTTGACACATTTAAAAGGTGTGCAGTATTATTTATATAATATTATATGTTATATTATTCAAAAGAAATTTTGTTTTACTTTGCATCGGAGCATTAAAAGTGGTAGCCTATTTTAGGGGGGTGGGCTACATGGATTAATATGCAAAATTTATTTATATATTTTCAGATGTTATGCTCTATATTTTTGTTATTCGTTACCTGTCCTTTATTTTGACATAACTTATTGGGAAAAAGACATTTGTCTGTAAATTGATTGTTGCATGTTTAAGAAATTGTTGCATGTTTAAACGTGAAGCACTGTATAATTTCGTTCCCATTATTTAGGCCTAATTTGCCTAAAACAAGAAATGAATAAAATTAAACCTGCATGATTAAATCTTTGAAACTCTAAAGAATGGACAGATTAATAAAACGTCCTCACGATTAAACTCAAGTTCTCTCATTATAATCAACAAAATTCACACGATGTAAAAAAGAGCTTTAGTAATTGACAACTTAAAGGGGGGGTGAAATGCTATTTCATGCATACTGAGTTTTTTACTCTGTTAAAGAGTTGGATTCCCATGCTAAACATGGACAAAGTTTCAAAAATTAAGTCTATTAAGTCAAGAAACTCCTGCGACAGGGAGTTTGAATGACAGCAGACATGAATATTGAAGTCGCCCATCAAAAGGAAGTGATCATAGTTTGTGGCAATGTTGCCAATGAACTCAGTGAATTGCAGTATAAAATCCTTAGTGAAGAGTGGAGGGCGGTATATCACCCCTATACAGATGGGACCATTCCAATCTAGGTGGAGAAGCTGAGTTTCAAAGCTGGGGAAGGCCGTTGCAGGGACCAGCCGGCAGCGTGAGGAGAGAGAGTTATTTAAAATAGTTAAAATCCCACCCCCGCGTCCATTAGGATGAGGAGAGTTTAAAAATGTACAGTTTGCTGGAACCAGTTCTGATAAGGGAGTTAAATCACGACCTTTATCCATGATTGGTGATGAACATAAAATCCAAGTTGTGTGATGAGTAGAAGTCGTTTAAAAAAAGGCTACCTCGTTTCCTCCTTCGCTTTCTCCGCACGGTGTTTAGCGGCCACCGGCAGATATCGTGCAGGAAGATGGTTCGGGGAGGCTCGTATGGTTTGTGAAGTGGGCATTCCACGTCCACGGTGTGAAATTTCGCGAAAGAATCCCCAATGGAGATGCGGATGTCTAGGAGAGCTTGACGGGCGTACACCAGCCGCGTACAGTAGGTAGACGACACGTCAGACAGAAAGAGAAGAAAACACGAGAGCTGCAGACGGCATGCCAAACACACCGGCACCATCTTGTCATCCCCATCCATCCCCACTCCAGTCTCTGCTCTAGCCCCTGAGTCAGACAATAAGTCTACACAATAATTTCCCCCAGACTGGTTCACTCCGGAGTTCAGCCAGGAGCCCATTCAGTTTACCGTACTCAGTAATGCACTTGTAGACTTTCCCAGAGCTCAGCCCAGTGCCCTAAACAACCCAGGACAGTACCTGCTTCACCGCCAGAATCCCCAATTAACAGGTGCGGGTATATAAGGAGAGCGTGAGCAGTCACCCATTCAGTTTCTCGCTGAGGAGCCGAGATGGTGTGCCTCGGCCGTACAGCGGTGGTACAGCAACTGTGGCGACGGAACATAACATCTCCATTCCCTCTTTCAGGGAACAAGGGTTACATACGTAACGGAGATGTTCCCTTTCAGTCAGTCACATTCAACATCACATCAGTGGTTAAGGTAGTTAAGAATGCAAAGGCCTGCTTCCCTCAAGGGGACTAGGGCTGCCTCCACAACCTTGGTGAAGACATGAGGCAACAGGGACCTTGTGCTGATATGCCCGCACCTCGAACACGAAGCTGAGAAATGGCCTGTGTCGGGGGAGAATCAAGACATGAAAGTACTCGCCCTTCAGGTCGATCTCATGGATGAATGCATTGAAAGATATGTTTCTGCATTAACATCCTGAAAAGGAGCTTGTCAGGACACGCAGGTCGAGAATTGACCGTAGCCCACCGCCTTTCTTGAGTACAATGAAATATCGGCTGGAGGGTCCAGCTCTATCCGCAGGACCAGCAGGAGCGCGATTTTCTGCTCACAAGACGGGAGCATCTTTACCCAGCATAGAGGTGAACAGGATGCCCCTGAACTTGAGAGGATGCCAGGCAAACTGAATCACATAGATGAGTCTAATGATTCTCGTGAGCCAGGAAGACAGTATGGGGAGCACTAGCCAGACCACCAGAGACCACACAAGCTGAATTAGGGGAACCACTGATGTACCCAAGATAGGGCATCAGTTGTGGAGCGCAGGGACCTGTGTTAGGATGTGTTAGGTCATCCCCTGATGCACTACTACTATAGGAGAGGAAGAATTGTATAAACTTGTTAAATCATCTAATCCAACAAAATGTATGTTAGACCCTATATCATCTAAGCTCCTAAAAGAGGTGCTTCCAGAAGTCATAGATCCTCTTCTGACTATTATTATTTCCTCATTGTCATTAGGATATGTCCCCAAAACCTTCAAAATGGCTGTTATTAAGCCTCTCATCAAAAAACCACAACTTGACCCAAAAGAACTAGTTAATTATAGACCAATCTCAAATCTCCCAAGATACTAGAAAATGTGGTATCCTCACAATTATATTCCTTCTTAGAGAAAAATGGTATATGTGAGGATTTCCAGTCAGGATTTAGACCGTATCATAGTACTGAGACTGCTCTCCTTAGAGTTACAAATGATCATCTGATCGTGGGTGTATCTCTCTATTAGTTTTATTGGATCTTAGTGCTGCGTTTGACACAATTGACCACAACATTCTTTTGCATAGACTTTAACACTTTGTTGGCATTAATGGAAGTGCATTAGCATGGTTTAAATCGTACTTATATGACCGCCATCACTTCATAGCAGTGAATGAAGAATTATTATATCGATCACAAGTGCAGTATGGAGTACCTCAAGGCTCAGTACTAGGGCCGCTACTCTTCATGCTTTATATGTTACCCTTGGGAGATATCATCAGGAAACATGGTGTTAGCTTTCACTGTTATGTTGATGATACTCAGCTCTATATTTCTTCGCGGCCCGGTGAAACACACCAATTTGAAAAACGAATGGAATGCATAGTCGAAATAAAAATACTGGATAACGAGTAATTTCTTACTGCTATTTTCTGAAAAAACAGAGGTGTTAATTATAGGACCTAAAAACCCTGCTTGTAACAACCTAAAACACTGTCTAAGACTTGATGGTAGCTCTGTCAATTTTTCGTCATCAGTTAGGAACCTAGGTTTGCTATTTGATCGCAATCTTTCCTTAGAAAGCCACGTTTCTAGCATTTGTAAAACTACATTTTTCCTTCTCAAAAATATATCTAAATTACGGCCTATGCTCTCAATGTCAAGTGCAGAAATGTTAATCCATGCATTTATGACCTCAAGGTTAGATTATTGTAATGCTTTATTGGGTGGCTGTTCTGCATGCTTAGTAAACAAACTACAGCTAGTCCAAAATGCAGCAGCAAGAGTTCTTACTAGAACCAGGAAGTATGACCATATTAGCCTGGTCCTGTCAACACTGCACTGGCTCCCTATCAAACATCATATAGATTAAAAATATTGCTTATTACTCATAAAGCCCTGAATGGTTTACCACCTCAGTATTTGAATGAGCTCCTTTTACATTACAATCTTCTACGTCCGCTATGTTCTCAAAACTCAGGCAATATGATAATACCTAGAATATCAAAATCAACTGCGGGCGGCAGATCCTTTTCCTATTTGGCGCCTAAATTCTGGAATAACCTACCTAACATTGTTCGGGAGGCAGACACACTCTTGCAGTTTAAATCTAGATTAAAGACCCATCTATTTAACCTGGCTTACACATAACATACTAATATGCTTTCAATATCCAAATCCGTTAAAGGATTTTTAGAATGCATTAATTAGCTAAACAGGAACCATGAACACCTCCCATAACACCCTATGTACTTGCTACATCATTAGAAGAATGGCATCCACGCTAATATTTGTCTGTTTCTCCCTTATTCTGAGGTCACCGTAGCCACCAGATCCAGTCTGTATCCAGATCAGAGGGTCACTGCAGTCACCCGGATCCAGTACGTATCCAGACCAGATGGTGGATCAGCACCTAGAAAGGAACTCTACATCCCTGAAAGACAGCGGAGACCAGGACAACTAGAGCCCCCAGATACAGATCCCCTGTAAAGACCTTGTCTCAGAGGACCACCAGGACAAGACCAAAGGAAACAGATGATTCTTCTGCACAATCTGACTTTGCTGCACCCTGGAATTTAACTACTGGTTAAGAGGAGGTCAGAGGAGAACTGGCCCCACAACTGAGCCTGGTTTCTCCCAAGGTTTTTTTCTCCATTCTGTCACCAATGGAGTTTCGGTTCCTTGCTGCTGTCACCTCTGGCTTGCTTAGTTGGTGTCACTTCATCTACAGCAATATCGTTCACTTGATTGCAAATAAATGCACAGACACTATTTACTGAACATAGATGACATCAAATTCAATGATGAACTGCCTTTAACTATCATTTTGCATGATTGACACACTGTTTTCCTAATGAATGTTGTTCAGTTGCTTTGACGCAATGTATTTTGTTTAAAGCACTATATAAATAAAGGTGACATGCAGTGATTGACATCAGGTCATCTGCTGACAAGCCGTGATTGCAACATTGCAATGGTCAAATTCCCACAATGAGAACATGACTCATCCACAGACTCTGCCTCGATGTGCTCAAGGTCCAGGCACGCGATGCAGTGATTGTGACTGTCAGATGGAGCCAAGAAGCAACCACATCTAGAAACGCACGAGTGGAAAGACATCTTTAAAAAGACATCAAGTCAATGTTAGAATTTCTTTTTTAGTTGCTCTTTTGTGAAAAAACACTGAAGTGTTGAATCGCCCAGTAGGAGTTGTACTGTGACCGCAGAACGCGAAGCTGTAGCATGCTGAGATCAAAGCAGCAGCACTGGCAACCCCCGCTGACACGCCGTATCACCACACTCATGTCAAAAGGCTGTCTTGACGACACTCTGTCTGAATATATATAATTCATGTACTTCTGTTTGCCTAATTTCATCATTTGTAATGACTTCACATGTGGAAAACAGTAATTATAAAGTTATGATACATGTCCCGACTTTGGAATGGTAGTGTAAATTCAGCTAGGTTAAAGGTCCCGTTATTCGCGCTTTTTTGAAGCTTTGATTGTGTTTACAGTGTACAATATAACATGTTCATGTTCGACAGCAACTGAGCACGCACTGCCCTCCTGCTAACGTGATTGGCTAGAACGGACGTGCTGGAGATGTACTTATAATCACAGGAGCGTTTTTACTGACGAGATGCGCATGAAAATCGCATTCGTTTTTTTTGCACAGCCCTAACATCTAGTTAACAAAACTAAACAGCATTGCCCTTTGTGTAATAAGTTACAGAAACTGTTAAATGCACCAACTTAAATAATAAAATACACTTACTGGTTGTGGTCCATAAACAACGCCTTCTCCAGACAAAAAGGGAACTGCTCCATCTTTCAAGAATCCGGCATTAAACTGATTATGATTGAGGAAGCAGTCCTCAGCAAGCTGTCCTCAAGCAAAATGTGCTGCATGTAGTTTTACATTTGGATTATAATTTCCGGGAACCGAGTTAAACATAAATTGTAACCATTAATCTCCAAGTACAGCGTCCCTGGGAAGCCCAAACAAAGATGAATTGACTCCAAGATGAAAATAACAGTGTTTCAACGACATGGCAAACAAAAACGCAGCTCTTTCTGACCATGCCCCCCTTTTTGTGAATTCATGTGGGCGGAGGTTAGTCAAAAGACTGTTTTAGTGACGTCATTACTGCAGGAACTAGAGGGCTGTAGTCCAAACGGGTCGTTTTTTTGTAGGCGAATTCTGTTGAATATCTCGTTTGGCATTGAACTTTGAGCTTAAGCATTTTACAGAAATTATTTATACTCTAACAAGAACATTACAAACTAACTAAAGTTTAAAACATGGGATCACGAAGAAGGGAACCTTTAATGTACACAGAACAAATTTAAACATAATTAAAACATTTGTTAAATAACCATTCTTTAATTAATTATGTATTATTATGATGTTTCATTACATCTGATGGTAAAATTCCTCTGATGAAAATGATTCATCAACCTTCATCTAAATGTGAATCGTAACACAAGACACCAGAATAACAACACAGTGCTACTGTCTATCTCCAGAAAAGAAGACACTGCCAAGATCCTCTATTCAGATTTAATCTCCTCAAAGCACTTAATGTGATCAAAGAATTAAAATTTTAACACATCATTTAGTGACAGCCCAGGTCTCAGGATGCAACATGAAGGTTTTGGGTTTCTGTACTCACAAAATATAGTAGTACAGCCTTGAATGCTTTTATAAATCAGTTACTATGTATTAAACATTAAGGTAGACTCTGCAGTGTGTGTGATTTTTTTTAAATAAAAATTTAATTGCCAGCTCTAAAATAAAGAATTCAATTCAATTCAAAATTCAAAGTCTACTGACCCTTTTGTGTCCTCGTCGATACGTGGGGAGTGGTCCTGACACAATGATCTCAAAGACCCGAGGAGAAGTCATCGCTCGGGCCTGGCTTGCCGGGCCCTTGCAGAGAAACAGACATTGAAGAGGTGCTGGGACTGTTAGCAGCGCACTGTATAATTACCCTGAACTTGTGAGCATCAGTCTGGGAGGTTTTCAGCACAGCTCTCCGCTCTCTCAACTGGCCCTGCCTCACCTCCAGATTGCGAATTTGCTTCTCCCCGGGCTCCAGCTCAAGCTGCACCAAATGCACCTTGAATGTGTCTTCACCTGCATTCAAAGGTAGACATAAATCCGCCATTAAAGCAAGTGAGTAAAGTTTATTGTTATGGTTTTGTGGGTGAATAGAGTATTAGCAATGCAAGCGGGATTTGCAGCAACCACACTGTTGATGCTAACAGGCTATAAGCTAAATAGCGGACTTGGAAAATCAAAATAAAACTAGTGATAACAAGGTGCTCTAATTGTTTTTGTTGTGGAACACGATAGAGGATATATTCACACATTATAGAAACTAAAATGATGGTGTATAAAATAGATTTTTAAGATAAAAAAATGTCGATAAAGAATAAAGAACGTGAAGTAGTTAAAATTAAAGACACACTGCAGCAACAAACAGGAAATTATGTAAATTCAAGGGGATTTAAGAGATTCACACTAAACTTGGTCGACATTATGTCAAGATACTGCAGGAGTTTTTTAATATATATCTTCTGTGGTGTTACCATGGTGATGTGCATTTCAGTTCATTGTCTGATTTGGATCAAATTGTTGTTGTAATGTTTGGTCACGGGGGCTGATCACACCATTGTGTCTATTATTTTTATGCCACCATCTGGCATCAGGAAGTGTGACACATACAATATATTTTGAAATAGCCCTCTTATGTTTACCAATTTAAATAAATGTGAATCCATGTATCATTAATTTGTTTAATAAACTGTAATGTATGTACTATTGGGTATCAGCATTCTGTGATAAGCCTCCCCTCTAGTAGTGACTTATGTAGTGATATATTGAAGTCAATAGTTCAGACTAAAAACACTGTGAGTGAACACGACTCGGTTGTCTGCTGTGTATCATTCATCTGCTAGTATACACTACAAAATTGGCGACGAGGTCTGGATCAACAATTACAGATGCATCAACAAGACTTTAATGGAAACGTAACCGGATGAGATCATGAAAAGACAGCGTGAGTCACATGAAAGAAAGAGAAGCCTATTAAAGTGTAAAGCTAAACTGCAAACAAGCAAAAATGTTGATGATTGGAACAATCACCGCTTTTGATAGTAATGCTGAGTATTGAGGAACTTATGTGGAAAGAGTGGAATTAGACTGTGAGGCTAGTGCCGTTACAGATAGTAAGAAAGTGGCTGTTTTGCTGAGCATGATGGGAGCAAAGACGTATGGACTGCTCCGTAGTTTGTTAACCCCTGAAAAGCCAGCGGATAAAACATTTCTGCAAATAGTGGACATTTTAAATGAACATTTGAACCCCAAACCCCTATTAATTGCAGAAAGATTCAGATTCCATACGCGTAACCAAGCAAAAGGAGAAAGCATTTCTGAATATATAGCTGAGCTACGCCGATTGTCAAAACATTGGCAATTTGGAGCTGGACTGGCAGATGCATTAAGAGACAGGCTTTTGTGTGGAATGCACAGCGAAAGCACACAAAAAAGACTTTTGACAGAAAAAGACTTGACACTTGATCGTGCACTGAACATAGCAATATCCATGGAGAATGCAGCAAAAGATGCATTGGAATTGCAACAAAAAACAATGGAATGTGCAACAAATAAGCTGTCACTGAAATTGGAAAGAAAACAGAAATGTTATCGCTGCGGAAAAATGTCTCATGATGCGAATGACTGCTGGTTCAAAGATAAAGAGTGCAGGAGATGCCATAAAAAGGGGCACATCGAACGTGTATGCAAAATGGACAGACAGAGTATACAAAAAGACAGATTACTCAAAGTAAAAGGAAATCTGCCACTGTATATCAAGTAACTGAAAATGAAACAAACACGAGTTCAGGTACAGATGATCTTTCATGTTTGGAACTGTACAATATTAAGGAGATCAAAGAGTTATCTGGCTTACACCAGAAGTGTCAGGAGTCAAACTTAAAATGGAGTTAGACACTGGATCGGCCTTATCAGTTATCTCAGCAGCTGATTACCAGCGACTGTTCTCAAAAATACCACTGCAAAGCACATCAGTGATTTTAAAACCATGCGCATCTGCAATAAGAAAATTCAAAAGTGAAGTAGGTGCATGTTCACTGCAATATGCGGGACAGAATTAGTTACACTGAACCATTTTTTTAGCAAATTCACCACCTGGTATATTTAAAGCTGCTCCCTGTTTACCTATTACAATGGGCTATCTCAATTTGCTGTCCTTATGGTTCTTTCTGCCATTTTTGTTCTATTTTTTCATCTCTCTCTTGATCATATATAAATGTGCAATGAAATTCTGAGTTTGATAGCTGTGCTTCAGGAATCTGTGCTTCAATCAACTTTCACCACTTATTGACTGTCTGTCTCACATCTTGTTCTATCTGTCCTATCTAATAGACATTTGCTTTTGGCTCTGCAACTACCATTTGTGTTTCTGTTCCCATTGCGTCGGTATATGAAATTGTATTAATAAGATTCGGGAGGAGCGCGTCAGATACCTAATTAACACAGGTGGACCATAATCTAGTAATCAATCCCATAGTATAAATAAAGCTGACTTACCTCTATCCACTGATGGTTTATCAGCATGCTGGTTCGCTTCGTCTGTCACCTTATCACAGACCCAATTTTCGTACCGACGAAGAGAGCTACACAGGGGATTTATAAGACCTGCTGCTTTTGCCGGACCCAAGATCATTTCTACCCAGCCAAACATGGCCGTCGAACAGCATTAATGCCATGCATCCTAGGTTGTGGTTATAGCATCATGTATCGACAATAGCCAAGATGATATTAGTCCCATTCTCCAACCAACGTTTTTTATTATAATTATTAGGCGGCCTACCATAATTTGGCTATCAAACCGCTCCGTTATCCCATCTCAGCACTGCACTTCACGCTCGCCCGTGCTCTCAAAGGATGATGTGAGCCTGTAGGTGGCAAAGAAGTCCCCATCCACAAATAGACATACATCGTTTGCAGATATAAGGTATTCCATCGTACTTTAACAGGTAATCCGATACATGCCATATTTTAAAGGAGCTCTCACTAACGGAGTTTAATGCCACAGTTACGTTAGAATGCATCTCATTCTGGTTTCAGGGGCAGCGCGTCGGTCCCATCATGAGGTATGTGGTCCGGAGCGCGTATGGCATCATTTCAACCGAACTCGCGTATGGCATCATTTCATCCGAACTCACTCCAAATATATGAACTTACCGGTTTTTAAATACCTTATATTTAAGGCATTTGTTTACATCCATATTAGGGTTAAATCGTTTGACTTTAAATGGAGTCTACTATCGTTTAAAAAAAAAAAATTCACAGGACAAGCGAGATGACAGTAGTGCTGACTACAGGCGCTGCAAGAGTGCTCCTGGTTGAGCCAACCTTTGCCTTCTCTGTTCAACTATCAGCAAAGCTTACTCATATGACATTGCGAGTATTAAACTCCTGTCAGATGCTTTCCCGCTTAAGCAATCTTGGACTTTCCATCCGACCATTTACCCGATTAAAAAGCCCGATTACCCCCCCCCCCCCCCAAAAAAAAAAGATGCCAGGAGCTCGAGCTCCCATCGGATGCTGACGAGAGCCTCCCGGCCAGACAACCTCCCCTTTTCCATTCTTCGGCCAGCAAGGCTTACCCATTCGTTGCCAGGAGCTCACACTCCCTTCGTACGTAGGTGAAAGCCCCCGGCTAACGTTTTTGCCATTCTGTCTTATGTACGGAGAGGTTTACCCATCCTATGCATGGAGTCAGGGCTCCCATTGGATGTAGGTGAGAGCTTCCCGGCTAGACAACCTTACCTTTTCCGTCCTTTGGCCAGTGAGGCTTAACCGTTCGATTCCGGGAGCTAAGCTCCTTCCGGACGAAGGTAAGAGCCTCCCGGCTGCCTCCCGTACCAAACACAAATAAACCCTCCTCGTTCCTACGGTCGTCAAGGCTTACCCGTCTCTTGCCGTGAGTAGCAAACTCCCATAAGACACCGACAAGAGCCTAACGACCACACAAACTTACCTTTTCCATCCTATGGCCTGCAAAGCTCACCCAGTTTTTTTGGGGAACAGGAAGTCCCCGATGGATGCTGGCAAGAGCCTCCTGGCCACCTATCGTTACCTTTTCTGTCCCGCATCCGGAGAGGCTTACCCGTTCGATGCGTGTGCTCCCTTCAGACACCGGCAAGAGCCTCCCGGACAGACTTCCTCCCTTCGGACGTCGGTAAGAGTCTCTCAGCCACGCAACTTACCTTTCCATTTGAAGTTAGGCGAGGCTTAACCGTCCGACGCTACGAGTCTCAACCTCTCGCCAAATCCTGAAAAAAAAAAAAAAAACAACAACTCTCAGCTACCCTCACATCTTTTAACCCTGCCTGGTGAGGCTTACCCGTTCGATGTTCTGAGTTTAATGCCCCATCGGATGCCACGTGAGTCCTCCCAGTTGGGTTTTCCTTTCCACTCTCCCCGTCCGGCGAGGCTTAGGGCCATTACATAGTCAACGCGAGAAACGTGAGCAAGTGAGCAAGCAACGCGAGCGACGTGCTCCCTTTCATAGTCTAAACAGTGTACGCAAGCATCACGGGCGATGCGTGTATGCAATACACCGCTCACGCAACAGGGGGTAGTAGAGTCGGGTCGCATGATATTCAGATCACAATGGCAACTGAAGAGGTGTGTATTCTGTTGCTGATTTTACATCGGCGGCAACAAAGGCAACGCAGAGATAGACGGTGGTATGTTCGCCCTTTAAATCAAAAAAGAGATCAGAATGGGGAGTTTGTGTCTCTGGTGCTTCCCATGCGAAGCCTGGACGAGGAGAGACATTTTTCCTCTTCGCCCACCATTGTATTCAAACCTTCTTCTTCTGTGAACACAATATACTTTAATTAATGTACAATACTTGCAATGTCGCCCCCACAGACAACGCATAGTATTGCGTGCATCGGCCTGTCGCGTATCAAAAACTAGGACGACACATTTGGCTACGCACCGACGCATAATGGCGGCTGAAGCGTAACGATGCGTAGCCTCGGGGACGTGTATGCGTACAGATGTGTTGACTATGAAACGGCCCTTACCTGTCTGATGCGTGCGCTCCCTTCAGACGTCTGGCGAGAGTTCTCCTGGTCTGGCCTATGCTTGCCGGCCGCAAGTGAGTCTCATCCATCCGATGCCGTGAGTCAGGATCTCCCTTCGGATGTCTCCAGAGTCCTCCTTGTCGGCCAGCCCAAAAGCTTTTTATCTGCCAAACCGAGAGGACCCAGACGTCTGCATCCTGAGTCTCAATCTCCTGTCGGAGGCTTCATAGGCCCTCTCGGTCAGCATTAGGCTCTTCGCCAACTGAATAGTAGGGGCCATCAGCCAGTAGGGCCCGTACGCCGACACCGTGACCTATTCCAGTCGAGGCAACTCGGGTCCTCCTGGTCAGGCACCACAACCACGCTGCTCCTCCTCATCGGCCGGTAGGGCTCACCGTTCCAACGCCACAAGCTCCAGTTGAGCATCGGCTCGAGCCCTACCTACAGGGCGCCAACAACCATGTAGTTTACTAGCTGCAGCCGGTAAGGCCTACTCTCCCAACGCCCAAGTCGCTCCCTCCGGAGTACATAGGCCCTTCCAGCCTGCCAACGAGACGACTTCTCAGGAAACCAAATCAGGCTTTCCTCTTGTACATTTGCTTTTTTGGGGGGTACTCTAGGTTCGGCCATTCCCGAGCTCGGAGCCCTTCCCCGGACACCACGCCAAATACCCATACCATACCCCAGCTAATTATATGCAAGCGTGAACTAGTGAAATGAAATTTTATTAATAAGATTCGGGAGGAGCGCATCAGATACTTAGCCTAATCAACACAGGTGGACCATAATCAAGTAATCAATCCCATAGTATAAATATCGCTAACTTACCTCTATCCATTGATGGTTTATCAGCATCCCTCCTCTACCCCATCTCCTCACTTCGAGTTCACTTTATAAATAGACAGGGAAGGGGGGGGGGGTAATCTAGGTTCGGGCCATTCCCGAGCTCGGAGCCCTTCCCCGGACAGCACGCCAAATACGCATACCATACCTCAGCTAATTATATGTAAGCGTGAACTAGTGAAATATTCTTTCTGGAGAACACCAAATTTGTAGCCCCAATTAACATAATGGATTGCTTCCTAACAAATTAACAGGAGTCTAATTTGAAACTACAATGGCCATTTGTTATACTTTGTTTCTTGTTTATAGACACACTGGAGCTGACTTTGGAATTAACCCTCTAAGGTCTAAGGGTATTTTTGGGGCCTGGAGAAGTTTTGTCATTGACATTTGTGCTTGTTTCAGTTGCTTATAAACATCTAAATGGCTAAAGTCTAATATCGCTGCAATCAGCACAAACTGGGCTATAATAATAGCATGATTGTCTTTTTGAGAAAACAATGTTTATGCGTGGTTAGTGAAAAAAAAATGTAAATCATTTGAATAAGGCCATAAAACACATAAAGAACATTGGTTCCAAGGACTTTTGAGAATCTTGTAGCCTAGAATTTTTCTTTCTAAATTATGTCAAAATCAACTTGTTTACTCACTCAAAGAAAACAATAAATTGATTTAAGTTTTCTAAGAAACTTTTTGGGTCTATGTGAGAGGGTGTGAACTACCGTGCATTATGTTGTGATTTACATCTGAGAAGACAAAGGCCCACATAATGCGCTGCATAATGAGCATTTCTGTCAGGTGTGTGACTGAGAGGGAAGAGTTATAAGAAAGAATGTAAGGACAAAATAAATGTATATATATTTATGTCTGCAATTTATTTTGAAAATATTTAATAATCCCAAAAATAATGTAATATTCACTTGAGAGTGCAGTTAAACAGTTTATTAAGAACAATCAAAGCTGACTTTCAAAGCTGAATTTTTAGCATCATTGCTCCAGTCACACTGATTTTCTACAAAAAAAAAAAAAAAAAACATTTATTGTTATTAGTATTAGTATTATTATTAATGTGGAAAAGAGCTGAGAATATTTTTTATATTAATTGAAAGAACAGCATTGTTTGTTACATTTGTTAAATTTATATTTATTTGTTACATTTATATTTACATCAAGCTTTTGAATGGTAAAGTGTATATTGTTATTGAAACTTCATAATGTTTAACTTGATTATACATTTAGTCAGGAATTATAGTTTGGAAAAAGTTTAACTAGTAAAATGTTTACACATTATATGAAACCCAATTAAAATGTATAAATAAATAAAAATAGACTTACTCATGTTTATGATCTCTGCTGAATTGATCGCTTCATTGTTTTTTCTGAGGAAATTCAAAACTCAAATCCTGAGGTAATCCTCATCATATTTGTTTTCGGTAGCACTTGTTTAGTTTAAAAGTAAACATGTCAAGCTTTCTATATATATATATATATATATATATATATATATATATATATATATATATATATATATATATATATACACACACACACACACACACACACACTTTAAAGACAAAGTATTTTTAAAATATTTAAAAATGTTTGCTGCATTGTAAAAAGGGAGAAAAAAACACTTGTATACGATTGCAGTTTGAGGGTAAAATCCAAATGTTTCCATGTTCCCGACATATCTGGATGCTAAAATGATCTTTAATGTAAAGAATATAGAATAATAGTAAATGTATAATAAGTAACGCTTTATATGCGTCCGAAAGTCAGACTCCAAATTTCATTCTAAGAATTATTTTGAGGTTAATATAGAAAATGAAAACTGTTCAGCTTCCGGGAAATTTGAGAAGCTCTTCTATAGGCTACAAAATAATTTCAATTAACAGTATTTAGAAAAGAACAAGAATAAAAAATATAAGAAGCTATATAAAACTAAAACCAATTAATTTAGGTTAAAACAAAACTGAAACTTGGAAAGCGACAGTGTGTTGGCAAGAACCAGTTGGTAGATACAGCATGTTACCTTGGGCCTAAACCTTCCGCCTCACACTGGCATGCTAACCTTCATCTTCCTAATGTTGTATTCCCCCTCCTACATTCTCTTGGCAATTCCAGTGAAATTTAACCACCAATTTGTCTGAGTTGTTCCTGGCTGTAGCGAAGAACACCAGTCACAGGGACAATATACTCAGCAGTGGCGGCATGCTCTCCTACTGTTGAGATCTGTGTCACGGCCTGTAGTAACAAATAAGTGAAAAACATCAGCCCATACAGAAGCAATACAATACATTTTTGAGGGCTCCAAAAGGTTGCAAATGTCAAATAAACAAAAACACACAAAACAAACAATCAAACCCGACTGGTGTAAGTTTGCCACAACAGCACAAAGATGTTGTGGATTACAGCAAACGACAAATTTACATTCTGCCATTAAATACAATAACAGCAGTGATAAGTATTCATTATGGCACTAGGAAAACATGAGAAGATATTAGCTTGAAATAAGATTATCATTGATTCTTGTGGTGAGGCAGTCCCACTTGATCCTTGATCATCTCCCTTGTGTTCAACAATATCTAGAGTGTATTCCTGAGAACAAATATCCAGGTTCTTTAGCCCACAGACATGTCCACATGTCATTAATGGGAGGTTATATTAATGTGTTTCCTGTTTATCCAGGTCGATCACAGCCCAAATCATCCCTACTTGTCCTGGGGCCACAGATATAAATGGTCTAGATGGAGGTGTATTTCAAGTAGTTTACAAAATGAAAGCAGCTGTGTTTCCCTGCATAGTGTGGCTTCCTGACACAGATCATTAAACCTTATTAGCCACTTCCTTTTCCAGAGATCTTCACTCCTATTTTCAAGCCTCATATTAACATTTTGGGGGTTTTCAACTGGAAATGATTTGCCTTATTGTAGAGTGTCAACTGCCTTTAGTTTTCTGATGGGTAGTAATTGACCCTTTAGCGTATAATCACACTGTTTGATTCCTCTACAGCACATTTCTCTCTTATCTTATGTCTCTCTCTGTTTGCCTTCAACAGCTTAAAATACTGTTGAAATTGTAGTCTTATGAAATTACATTTATGTTTTGTTTCTTCTGAAGTAAATTCATCATCCAACATAACTACTGAATTCTGATATGTGCTGCATAAATACAATCATGCAAGTAACCAGTAACACTTAGTTTTTCTCTGAATTAACTGCATGTCTCTATGTAGAGTGCATGCAACAAGAAGTATTGTTATTAAATATGACAAAAATTCAACAACAGGAGTTTGCACTTTTCAGTTCAAATGCTAATTAATTCACCAAACTGTTTTATATTCAGCATCAGAATGGTGCACATAACTCTTGGAAAACTGAGTTTCTTTTAACATGACCATATAGATGCACACTGCAATAATATTTTTATCTCATGTATCAATGGATATATTCTCTTTCACATCCCAGCCATGGCAGCCCCGATTTATAAATCCCCAAACACAGGCCGCTATGAGTGAAGATTCTATCTTTTCATCAATACATATTTTGACATGTAAAGTCCATCACATGGCGCTTTAATTTCACCACACAGCACGACAAACAGAGTGTCCCCATAATTACATTAAGGCACTTCCATCCCTCTTCTGTTTGACAAGAAAAGCAACATACTTTGATTATTTAAATGAAGGAACTTATTTCTGGTGTGATGTAGAGATGGACAATGTTTCCATAGCGACATGCATCTGTAACCAGTGGTGAGTAAGATATAAAGAAGGCATTTGTCTGACAGTAGAATGCATCTGTTAACTGGACACAAGCCAAGCATATTGAGTTGACACTTACATCGCCTGCTGCAATGAGCCAGCTAATGTGGCTTGTTGCTGATTTCTCCAAAGACACATCACATGCATGTAGTATATGATATTTAAAAGAATGTTTAAGCTGCTCTTTCCCATACAATGAAATTAATTTAATTTTTCAGCATCATTACTCCAGTCTTCAGTGCCCCATGATCCTTCAGAAATCATAGTAATATGCTGATTTGCTGTTCAATAAACATTATTATAATCAATATTTAAAACAGTGGAGTACATTCCTTTTAGGTTTCTTTGATGAATAGAAAGACCCAAAGATTAGCATCATATCTGAAATAAAATATTTTTGTAACATTATACACTATACCATTCAAAACTTGGAGACAGTACATTTTATTTTATTTTATTATTTTATTTCCTGTTCTTCTGAACTTTCTATTCAAAGGAACCTGAAAAATATATTCAGCTGTTTTTAAAATAATAATAATAATAATATATTATATATTTATAAGCAGCAAATCAGAATAATTTCTGAAGGATCATCTGACACTTAAGACTGGAGTGATGATGAAAATTCAGCTTTTAAATAACAGGAATAATCAATAATTGTAAATATATTCAAATAGAAAGCAGTTATTTTAAAAAGTAAAAAAATAAAAAAAAAAATAAAACAGACACACAATATTACTGCATTTTCTGTATTTTGGGCCAGATAAATGAAGCATTGGGGAGCAGAAGAGAATTATAAAAAAAATAATAATAATAATAAATAAATAAAATTCCAAAACTTTTGACTGGTAGTGTATATTAATAAGATAACAAAATATTGTGAGATGTGTTTGGAACAGCTTAGTGATGCCCTGAACCATGTAAGATCAAGAAACATATTCTTAAAATGTAACCATAATAAACATATTTGACCCTAGACCACAAAACCAGTCAAAGAGTCAATGTTTTGAATTTGAGATTTATACACCACCTGAAAGTTAAATAAATACGCTTTCCATTTATGTATGGTTGGTTTTTCTGAAATACAACTATTTGAAAATCTGCAATCTGAGGGTACAAAAAAAAATCTAAATATTAAAGGGGGGGTGAAATGCTCGTTTTCACTCAATCTCCTGTTAATCTTGAGTACCTATAGAGTAGTACTGCATCCTTCATAACTCCAAAAAGTCTTTAGTTTTATTATATTCATAAGAGAAAGATAGTCTGTACCGATTTTTCCCAGAAAATCACGAGCGCCAGTAGGCTTTTGCGTTGAGAGCGTTTGGAAGCTGTGACATTACCGTGAGGAAAAAAAACAATCAAAACAAACCATGGCTAACAGTCAGATTCAGCGTATATTTATGATCCAGAATCAGATCCAGAGGCTGAAATTTAACAAGAGCAGCAGGCTTCACTGTCTGCAGTTTGACTTTACTGAATCAGATTGAGGCAAACTTATTGATTATGAGCCCAACATTTAGCAAGGCAGGAAAATTCTAACGGAAGGAAGACGTATATCATTGAGCTAATGCTGTTAAAGAGAGAGAGAAGTCTAGGACTATTCTTAAACTTGGAGCTCATTATATTGAAGTACCTATCCAAACACCAGAAACGTTATGCATTTTATGAATAATGAAATGTTATGAAAATTATGCATTTTATTTATTCACATGCTGTATGGTTGAAATAATATTTTAGTTCACAACTTTAAGTTCCGTTGTTTAAAAAATGCTTTATTAGCTAATGTTTCATAAACCTTCAGTTGTTATGCTCTAAAATCCATGCCATTATTAATTTCACAGTATTTTTACCACCTAAATGACTAATCTTCAAAGTCACAATTCTATAATGGTCAAAATTACTCAGGCCAATGGTATTTTTTAATGACATTATTTTATTATTATTATTATTTGAATAATTGTAGCTTACATAAATAGGTACAGCAAAACAAATATTCGGATTGTCCCTTATTTTTTTCCCTTGTTTTCCTAAACAATAAACACGTATTTTTTACAAGAATAAACATGATAACATATTATTAATTAATAAAAATAATTTAAGCAATTAAAACCTTTTTTTAAACTTGAATTGAAATACTATTAAACTAATTTTAAATTCTCAAGGTGTTTATAAGTAAAAAAAAAAAAAAAAAAAGTTCTAAATGAACTTGTGTTAACAATATAATTAGAACTAACAATATAATTTGATTTTTTTAAATGAACAATTCCTGTATAAAATGGGACAGCAACCTTTATATCAGTGGTTTTTAACCTTTTTTTCCATCGAGCCGCACTATGGTCTAAGTGCAAGTCTACGCATATAATTTACATATTACGTCAGCAATACAAACCAACCTGATTTATAATATTATAGCCTAACTATTATGATATATAATCTATTGCATTCATTAAAATAAACAATTCTACTCCCCATAAATAAAACACCTGATGCTGTCGGGAGCTGACCAATTTTGTGAGATTCAGCTTGAAAGGAGTAACACAAAGAAGTTGCGATTGTAACGCCTGTTAAACTTTCTGCATGAGCAATCCGGATGCGTACACAGCCAGCGCGGACGTAGACTTGTTCAATTTATACTTCTGAATGCGCAGGCTGATGGCCAGCTCTGCAATTGCCCAGAATTATTGCACATCGCTGTCTTTATATTCTTTTATTGACGGATTGCACAGGTTCGAGTAGCAATGAGCTTCTTCACTCTGCCTGGCTGCACATGTGCAATTTTGCTTTTTAAGCCAACTGACCAGGCGCACCTGTCCGCGCGGTCGTCTGCTCGGTGCCTTGACACACACTCTCCAATGACGTTTTTTACTTCACGCCTACCTTACGGTCCATAGCGGACTCGTGGACGCCGAAAGTTTGACAGAGGGTTTAAGATGCAGGCTTGCATGACCTGATGCGCAACATTTCAGAAAATGTGCGTTCACAATGTGCGTTCACAAATGTAGCCTATTTTGATCCAAATATGGAAAGCATTCAATATTATTGAATTTAATAATATGAGGTTCTCTCTTGAGATAATTGGCACATTTCTTCAAATAAGGATTGTTACATATGTATGGTGTTTCCATTTATCTGAACTTCTTCAAGTTAGTTGCGGGGCAAAAAAAAAGAAAAGAAAATCCAGCACTTCTCCTTCAATACTGATACTGTGACTATTGACAGTTTGTACATGTTTATTCGCTGGCATTTTTTGAATTTCTTTTTTTTCTCCCTTAAAAAACAGATTGGTCCATTCTGATGCGCAATTTTACCTTAAATGCAATTTACCTAATGGCTGTTGATGACTATTTGAATTGAATTCTTCCAAAGTGTGTGCTTGTATGTGTTCGATAAATGCTTATGCCAGTGCTCATGTCTGAAAATAATAAATGAAGAAGAAAAAAATCACACAAAAACATTAGGATATAGCTTATATTTCGTTAGTAGCATATATATTTTTTAAATTTATGTAACCAATAAAATTTTACAAACTGATAAAGTTTTTTTTTTTTTTTTTTTCAGCATGTGGTGCAGGCCGCATTAATATATATATATATATATATATATATATATATATATATATTATAATTATATCAAACATTTTTTAATCGTCCACAGCTGAGCTGAGTTTGTCAGAGGAAAAAAATATAGACCCCTTTTGCGCGGACGTCACAGGTACGTCACGGCGCTAGCTGGAGGCAAAACAAACGGAAAACTGCAGGCGGCTAATACAAACCAACACAGGGTCGGCTACTCAAGGAGCTTAAAATGTCGTCTTGTTGTGTTGTTGGTTGCCAGAATCGACGGAGAACATTTTATATACATTGTTGTGATTAATTATGACCGGAATTTAAGAACATGGTAAGAAAGAATAAATACAGAAAGTTTATAATTAATTTGCAGTCTTCAGAATTTTTTTTTCTAGAAAATATTTACATCTTAATAATAATTTTACTGTAATGTCACTCTTTATTTAATCTAAGGATTTATACGCCCTCATTTTCTCTTTACTATACACGCTCGGTTTCTCTATCAGGTAAGTGTAGATGTCAGGCCGCTCAATCGGAGGTAATCCTGTCAGATCGTCCATCCAATGAGTGATTGTGTACGGGTCGACCAATCTGGTTCCGTCCGTTAAAGTTAACTTTTTCAAATAATTATCGCGGTCCCGGAAAGTGAGTGACCTTAAATATTCAGATAAAGCAGATATATTCAGATTTTCTCCAGCCATTGTTAAAAAAAACAAGCTAAGAAAACTCGCTAGCTACCATTTGTTCAAGTGTTGAGGGGAATCTTTCTGCCTCCAGCTAAGCCCCGCCCACACAAATACATCACCTTGTTTACCAACTGTAAAAGGGTCTATATGAGTAATGTATAGGTTTCATTTTAACGGATCAATCACCTATTTTCGTTTAAATATAATTGCAGTATATAATAATATAGGGTTAGTAATAAATAATAATAATAATAATTTAAAGCTAAGCATAAGGTAAGCTTGGGCTTTCTCAATCGGGAGAAATCAAACGTTTCCATATTTGTTATTTTGCCCATTTGAAGCTTAACTATTATTCATGAGGTAAATAGGCTGTGTGCGTTTCAGTATTGATGAAAAAAAATCATAATTAACAATATGTCAAAGTGCTCACGCCTAATGTCTGGTGAACGACTGCTGTTTCCAGTGAATATGTGCTTGAGGCACCAGCGATCAAACAGCTGAAACAATTTTGGTCACACATAAGGCATAATTCAAAAATGCTGGTAGTTTGAAAAATCAAGAATAATAACAGAGTTAATACTAATTATTGCTAAATGCTGGACCGTTCCCATTTCGCTCTGCATATGGAACCTGAAGATTTTTTTAAACCAAGAATGAATCGAAATTGAAAACTTTTGAACACGATGAAGATGGCCAAATTTGTCTTATTTTGTTGAAATATAATTTTTTTCCATTTATTTCTGCCCTTCGTAAGCAACAGAAGATACTTGTATGTTTCCCGGTACACAAATTAAGTACAATTTACCTTGATCTTCAAATTCCAAAAGTATTCACCCCCCAGCTCTTAATGCATCTTGTTTCCTTCTGGAGCATCAGTGAATGTTTGAATCTTTTTAAATAGTTGTGTTTGAGTCCCTCAAATGTCCTCAGTGTGATAAGATGCATCTCAAAATCATAAAGTCACTGCTGGAAAGGGTTCAAATATGCAAAGATGCTGGAAAACTGAAGAATCTGCAGGACCTTAAAGATTTTTCTGAAGAACGCTGCTCAGTTTAACTGTTCAGAACAAACAAGGGACTCATGCACAACCATCACAAAACAGAAAGACAGTCGTGGATCATCAGGTAACAGAACACAGTACTAAGAACCAAGGGTTCCCAAACTTTTGAGTGGGGTTATTTTAATAATTTCAGCATTTTTTTTTTGTCTTGTGGAATAAATGTTAAAATATTTTATGTACAATATCTTACTCAGGACAGTACTAAATAAAAAATAACATGCATTTAGTATGATCTCTCTTATTTTTTGAAAATTACTCATATTTTCACAGATTCTGCAAGGGGTGCCCAAACTTTCGATCCCCACTGTATATAGGCCTTATATTTATTTACTGTTTAATAAAAATAGCATGCATATGATCCTTTGTGTTAAGGTCTTCTTTTAATTTTTGTTTAGTAGACTGTAGTCTAAGACTATCCTACATTTTAAAAATTAACAAATTTAAAAAAAAAATGTTTTTTTTTTTTTTAAATGTTACAATGTTATATCATAATGTTATTGTTGTTTTACTTCCTTCTTTTATCTCATTTTACAATTACATTCATTTCGCAATCCGTCCCTTTGCGCCACCTGGCGGTAGTTTCGCGAATGATTTTAACACGCGACTGAATTACAGTTACCACCGCGCTACTGCCACGGCGTTATGCGCGGCGGTAAGCCCCAGAAAGGCTGGCCACCTACTGTATATTTGCTTAGCGGTTTTGGAAAATGACTAAGTTCCACTTTGTCATCTTTTTTTTTTTTTTTTTTTAAGCTGTACATGTGGAAAGTGCAGTTTGATGACAACATCGCATGTTGTTTACTTGATGTGCTTACGCGCCGATAGCTAAGTTAACAATACAGAGATATTTGAAGCAGTTTTACTCATGCAGTTTGATGACAACATTGCATGTTGTTTACTTGATGTGCTTACACGCCGATAGCTAAGTTAACAACACAGAGATATTTGAAGCAGTTTTACTCACCGCATGCGGTTCCAACACACGATCGTGACCCTTTTTCGTTGGGACTGCATTATCCTTAAGAAATAAACGATGTGCAAATCCGGCGTCAAACTGGGCCTTGTTTGTAAAACAAACATCTTCGAAATGCAGGGGAACAAACACAAACACTTGCACAACTCCGTTGATGCTCTGTAAAAATAAACTCCATCCACTGGTCCCTTAATGCTGTTTCTCTTTTGGTAATCTCTGCAGGGTTGTCTTGCCCTGGCAACCAAAAACACACTCCTTTTGTGACATTTCGCGACGCTCTCGCTCTGATCAGTGAACGTCTGTTGTGCTCTCAGTGCTCTGCTATACGGGAGCGCGCGCTCTTCCGGCAGACGTGCCCTTAGGACCCATAAAAGGAAATTCCGCTTTATCTAACATTACACAGAGCCTACTCGAAAAAAACTTTCCGAAACTTGTGACAAACCGGAAGGAGTATTTTTGGAACAGAAATACTCCTTCAAACATACAACTTAATTTTTGAAACTTTGTCCATGTTTAGCATGGGAATCCAACTCTTTAACAGTGTAAAAAACTCAGTATGCATGAAATAGCATTTCACCCCCCCTTTAAGTACTTAGCAACGCATATTACCAATGATAATACATTTTTGATATGTAATTACATATCTTCATGGAACCAGATCTTTAATTACTATCCTAATGATTTTTGGCATAAAAGAAAAATCTATCATTTTGACCCATATAATGTGTTGTTGCATGTTGCTACAAATATACCAGTGCGATTTATGGAACAGCTTAGTGGTTAAGCAACAAACAGAGAGGGAAAAAAGTTATATTTAAAAAAATTAAATAAAATGAGTATGTTTACATGGAGAACAATAATCAGATTTTAATACAATTGAGACAATACTCTGATTAAGAATCTACCATGTACCTTAATTGAGCTAATATCATAATTAAGTAAATAGAACTCGAATTAAGACATGGAGCATTCCTATTTTAGTCACATTACTGAAGTGCAGAATAGACATGTAAACACTTTAATCAAATTATTACCATTGTGTAGTACTTTTCACCACATTTTTTGACAGGATACACAGTGCTCAACTGTTTGTCGGCAAATAAAATAGCTTCTACACTGCCTTCATTTGTTTGCATGTACAAATAATTAACTGCACTTGAAGCTTTCATAAAATTATAAATGAAACACCCAAAACTGTATATGGCATCATCATGAAGATGAACTATATGTTTGTATGTGAAATTCAGGATTGGGGTATTATGACGTGTGCCATTAATCGAATTGTGTACTATAACATGTAAAACGGGAACATAAGAAATATTTTAAAAGCAACTCAAGTAAACACCATAATCATAATATTGGCTTATTTAGAGTAAGATAAATAATTACATTAATGATGTCCATGTAAACATAGTCAGTATCAAACAGATCAAGAACAGCTTTTATAACCTTTGAGTGTAACAACAGAAGGTTGCAGACAGGTAAGTTGTATAAAATACAGAGTTTATAGAACAGAAGCATGGAATTGACAGGAATGCAGACAGTAGAATACCAATAAGCAGAATAAATGTAAACTTTGCAAGAGAGTCATTACGGTTATTGTAAGCTGAGGAACGGATCCGAGGAAGATGAAAAGCAGATGACTGATGATAGTAGACAGGTAAGTATCAGGTAAGGAGACTTTTAGTGTTCGTACAGACGAGACCAAACAAGGGAGTGCAAAAGTGTCTCTTTATAGTGAGTGCTGATGATGAGGTGCCGGATTTGTGAATCAGAAATCCAGGGAAAGTGAATGAGTGGGTGGAGTGTGCTGATCTGGTGACGGTGTGTTGTAATTGGTCCATGATGGTTGTCACTCCATGAAAGCTTCCCCTCCTCGGCTACTTGCAGCCTGTTGGAATGATGATGGGGTCTACCTCAACCCCTGGGAGCTGGATGTTCAGCCTGGTAATGTGCAAGGAGCTCTATATCGAGGAGGTCATGAGCAACCCAGGAATGCTCCTGAGAAAAAAAGTCGATGAGGTGTTCCAGCTTGGGGCCCCGCCGCCATGAATTGAGAATGGCCCGGACCCGGTAGATTGCTTCCTTGTCTGCGATTTCAGAAGGAGGAGGTACCTCATCGCCACTAGATTCTGTGGGGAAAGAGAACAAAGGTTCAGAATGAGGTTTAAGGAGGGACTCATGGAAAGATATTGAGAAGCGGCAGTGAGGTGAAAGGTTTAGCCTGCAGGTGACTTTATTGAGTTGCCTCTGCACGGTGAATAGACCTATGTACTGGGGACTTGGCTTACAGCAAGGCAGATGGAGATAGATGTCCTGTGTCGAGAACCACGCTTTCTGAACTGGTTGGTAGCAAGAGGTCGATGTTCTTCGGGTGTCAGCTTGCCTCTTTTGTCTCCGCACTGCCTGTTGGAGATACACAAGAGCTGAGTCTTATACTCTCTAGCTCTGCTGGAACCTATGGTTGACAGCTGAAACCTCTGAGGGCTCATCCGACCAGGGAAAAAATGGAGGTTGGTATCCCACATTACATTGGAATGAGGTGAGATTTGTGGTAGATTGTCTTTGGGAGTTCTGAGCATACTCCGCCCATGGAAGAACCAGGGGGACCAGAGACGTATGAGTCCATGAGGGTCAGACGATAGGTTGGTAGTGTGTAAAGGAGCTCTCTGGACCTCCCAGCGGTGCAATTCAGATCAATTAGCTTGGGTAATTTGCTCATCGATGGACCATTAGATCAGACTAACAATCATGGCTGGAGGGAGGACAGGTTGGAGAAGTGTTTTCAGGATCAGGTTGATGAAGGCGTGACAGGGCATCAGCCCTACAGTTCTTATCACCAGGTTGATATGAAATCAAATCTGGTGAAGAATAAAGCCCACAGAGCTTGGCATGGGTTCAGTCTCTTAGCATCATGCAAATATTTAAGATTCCTGTCATCACTGATGACATCAAAACAGTCATTCACTCCCACCACCAGTCTCCATTCCTCTAGAGCAAAAGTGTCAAACTCAATAACTGGAGGGCCAGAGCCCTGCAGATTTTAGATTCAACCCTGATTAAACACACCTGATCCAACTAATCAAGCCTTCAAATGGCTCATTTTTAAAACTTCATGATATGTGTGTTGGAGCAGGGTTGGAACAAAACTCTGCTAGGCTCCGGCCATCCAGGAATTTATTTTAACACCCCTGCTCTAGAGCTAGCTTGATGGCTAGGAGCTCACAATTTCTGATATTGTAGTTCTGCTCTGCCTGGGACAGCTTCATGGAATAGAAGGCACATGGATGGAGATGCTGATTGCAAACCATTTTTCAAATATCTGTATCAGCTTGGCAGATGTGTTCGAGGCGGGACATGTATTTTGACGGTGCTGAGAGTGGCAGCGCCTGAGCCCACATAGTGCTCACACTCTCTCTGGTTTACTGTAGTCATTAATGGTTCTGTCTAATACGGATTGAAGTCAGTTTAATAATCAGAACAGTTAAACAAAAGGAATTAATGTATACAAAAAGTGTTATAATTATTTATTTTATATTAGGCTTATTAGTAATAGAAAGTCATACATTAGAATACTTTATCGTTTGCCATCAGCATTAAGCAAATATCCATTTATATAATTTAAACAAATCTTTGAATTACTAATGAACATATCATTTCACAAACCTTGTAAACTCAGTTGAATCCAGCTGTGAGATCTTGTGAAGTGTGCATTTTTATCCAGCATGATCATGTGTTCTCTGAGTGATAGTCAGTCTGTTTGAATTTAATACTTTAAACTTGTGATTTCAAATTATTCTGCACTTTATCATGTGCAGAATAATTTCATGTCATTTTCACTGTGTGCTGTATGTAAAATGAGGGTGTGACGAGTGGGGCGGGGCCGAGGTATGTGGGAACTAGCGAGGCCGGTGGAGTGATTGGGAAATGAACGACACCTGTGACCCACCGCCGGTCTCGAGTCCCACAGAGGAGATGGAAGGATATAAAACTGGAGCGACGACAGTGAAGGACGAGAGAGGACCAGGCCTGGGCTTTATTTTATGTTTTGGTTTTTATGTGTGCTCATCAGTCTGTGTTTATTTGTGATTATTAAAGTTTCATTTGATTGTCCGCCGGTTCCCGCCTCCTTCTTCCCGATGATTAGGAAGTTTTTATTATTACAGAGGGTTACCCTGGTTTTATTTGAAAAATATGATTCCTAATGAACACAAACTTTCAAGAATATGGAGTGCCCTGTTGGTTACAGTGTTAACTGTACAGTTTTTTTAATATTATAATTGTATTTAATATTTATTTGTGAAAAATACTGTCATCTAAAATTTAAGTATGGTTATATTACACATTTATATTTTAATCCATTGTCAAATTATTTCAAATTTCTTAAATATTAATAATAATAAAAATCTGCATTGGCTGTCAAAAACACATATTGGTCAACTACTAGTTGAAACACCTCCTGGAATATACTCATCCATCGCTTCTGTTCCGGGATGGAGCATTACCTTGGTTGATGCGGAGGAAGATGGGTTGCCAACTGCTCACGAACATCCCGGAACACCCGGTACTCTGATGGAACTTCCATCTTGTGTTCCACTTCAGGGCTCTTGACAGAGATAGAATTGATAGAGAGAGATGTAGGCTGTTTGAAGAAGGTTTGAGAAAGAGGAATGGAAGGTTTCTGGACAGATGATAGGCATGTATGGAAACTCACTCCACTGCAGTATTTTGCCAGTGTTCCAGTTGATACTTGGATGGTGTTGTGACATCCACAGGCATCCCAGGATATAATGTTGGATCCTTACAGCATCATGAATGTGAGCTACTCATTGTGCAGGCATCCAATGCAGAGCATCGGTGGGGGAGAGAATTGCCGGATGTGACCATAACCCTGCAGCTTTCCTTGAATGTTGTGGATTCTCAAATCCTGGGAGCAGAGTTTCCTCCCGACATAGAATTTTTGGACAAGGTGGGTGGGGATGAAGTTCCCCTCAGAAGCCATAGTCAATGAGGAATTGCACTTAAACACAGATTTGTGGAGTAAGATATGTACAGTAGTTTGTGATAAAGAATCAATTTGAGGGCGGAAGTTGAATAATAATCCGTGCTGGCATAGGTGGTCTGAGGTTTGCCCAAACACTTCCTTAAAGTGGCTGAAGAAGACTGAGAGTGAGTTTGTTATGGCAGCATTGGAATTCCACAGGGACTGAGCCCACTGAAGAGCATGACCAGACAGCAGAGAGATGATAAATGCCACTTGTAAAATATAAAGTGAACATTGTAGGATGAACCCGCTGTAATCCTCCACCTCAATGGTGAATGCTGGTCGAGCCAGGGACTGGCAGACTAAGCAGGCAAAACAGTGGGTGCTGGTTGCAGGAGTAATTGTCAAACTGATTGTATGAGATCGGCTGGAATGACAGATGAAGTGGCAGACATGGAGGGCTGGAGTGACAGATGAACAGCGTTAACCAGATCAGCGAAAGGATCTGTGAGGCGATCCCCGCCAGTATCAGTATCAGTATCCGTTACAACATAACCCGCTTTTTGGAATACACTCCTGGACATTTATACTTACAACCTACACATTCATACTAGACATACACATACAAACAAATGAATGGACAGACTTACAAATTTACAGACTGAAATATAGTATCTAAAACTCAAACATTCTTTCAAACAGACCAGACATAAGTACATTTTAATATTGTTACTGGAAGTTTACTGCAGTCTAGTGAAAAGATTTTGAACTTTTGGTGACATCTTGTGCTGATCAAGCTGCAAGAAACCTTTCTGGAAAACCTCAAAAGTCAGTCAAAGGTGTTTTGGATAAGCCAGTGGTCTGTAGCATGAAGCAAGATGAACAATCACAAAGTTGAAGACTAACTTCACAATTTTTAATCAGATAAATCTTAAATTGTAAAAGGTTCATAGGTGTAGGCGTTCAATAAATAGGCTATCAGTGTCTATCTCAATGTGCAGCAGTCTGTTCCACATAGTCTAATGATCTTTTTACATATTTAAATGTTCTCTAATCCAACATACATATATTAATTAGGGTAATTAAATAAACATTTGACTTCTATTCAGTCAACAGCAAGAAGGAAGAAACTCATAAAATGGGGGGAGAACCAGCACCACTGATAGAAGAAGAGGAGATGGTCACAATATCAATATTAAAAGCCAACAGGGGAAATAATAATTGTTGCTTTTGTATTTGTAGAACATGAAGATGAACAAATTAATAGTGAATAATTTGTGTTTAACCCTCTGGGGTTCTTCATTTAGGAGTCACACTCAGGACCTTCGGGTAAAAAATGACCCGGAGGGCGGGATTCAGGTATACTTTTTTTCTGTAAAATCAATCTAATGTATTTTTGTTCAATAATATTTTTTCTTTCTTTTTTTGGTGTTTTGAGATCATTTTTTGATAATAATGAATTTTTATGCAATAATTACGATCAATTTTTTCCCATTGAATATAATAGAAAATTTATATATATATATGTATTTTTTTTTTTTTTTATTAATGCTGTATTTCATTTTAAAGTACAGCCAAGGCCTATAGAAAACAATTTTGAAATTAGATTGGTGCCATCTGGTGGACAAATTAAGCATTTTTATCATGCAATAGCACATTTTTACCACTATAGAGAATGTACAGCTCTCTGTAGAAAGGCTTGTGAATTCTAGTGATTTTTGCACATATTTGCCTATTTATTTCAGGTTGTGGATTTTAATATATAATCACAGATTCTCAAAGACTATTTTTGTCAAGTTTTTTGTTTTGTTTGGTTGGTTTAAATGGTAATTTCAAGTGCCAGTTTTACTTTATAATACAGTCAAACCTGAACATTGCACTAGAAAGAGAACAAACGGAAAGCATTTTGTTACCCATTGTTTTAATTCTAACTTAATAAAAAAATTACATTATTTCAATCATAACATATTTTTATTAACCTTTTATTATAAACATTTCCATTAAAATTATTTTTTGCAATTCAATGAACAGTAACTCTTCCAAAATGGCCAACAGCAATTATGAACAAAAAACAAAAATAACAGCAAACGTATAATAATTTTCAAACAGTACATATAAATGGAAAATAGAAAAATTAAAAAAGTGTCACGCTGGGCCTGGGTCACTCAAATAGGCCTGGAGGTTACTAGGGAAGAATTCCATCCTTTGACCTTACTCTGTTTGTGTGTGTGCGTGCGTGCACACGTGCTTGTGTGTGTGTGTGTGTTTGTGTGTTCAAGAGAGAGACATGGTGTGTGACTTTTGCATTTTGGATCCAATGTCTCCCCTTTATTTGATTCATTGATTTCAATGCACATATTCTCACATTTCTCTGTTACAGTTTCATTAATCTCATATTTTCCTATGTGTGTGTGTGTGTGTGTGTGTGTGAGTGTGTCTATTTTGCAACCTTGATGGCTTACAGCTTCATGCCTTCATTGCTGTGCACTTTATTTCTTACATTGATGAATAATTGCTTTTATTTCACACATTTCCCAAAATTAGCTTTTGCACTGATACACTTTCATTTGTGTGTGTGTGTTTGTGTGTATAAGTGTGTGTGTGTGTGTGTGTGTGTGTGTGTGTGTGTGTGTGTGTGAATTTTTTTGTCTGTTTTGAACCGGTCCACTACGGTCAAAACGACCGTCATGCCATTTGAGGGCGTGAGGGAGGTAACAAATCTAGTGCGATGTGGGACCAGGGTCTCGAAGGGACTGACAGTGGTTGGAGGAGCCCATCAAGAGGTCGGTTAGATGACTTACCACTGGAGCAAACTGAGCAAGCCAAAACAAAATCGCGGACATCACGAGCTATATGTGGCCACCAGAATCGTTGTTTAACTAACCGATTAGTTCGACTTATCCCTGGGTGACAAGCCACGTTAGAGCAGTGACCCCACTAGACGACTTCAGACCTTAACTCCTCTGGCACAAATAAACGGTTCGGTGGACAACCGAGCTGAGGCGTTACCCCTTGTAAGGCCATCTTGACCTTTGACTCGACCTCCCATACAAGTGCTAAGACCACTATTTTCTGAGGTAAAATACACTCTGGAGTCACCGGGCGGGCGGAGGGATCAAAAAGACGTGATAAAGAATCGGGTTTGACATTTTTGGAACCCGGGCGGTAAGATAAAGTAAAATCAAAGCAGCCGAAAAAGTGCCCACCGAGCCTGCCTGGAATTGAGTTTTTTGGCAGTTCTAATGTACTCTAAATTTTTATGATTAGTCAAAACAATGAAAGGTACCCCTGAGCCTTCCAGCCAGTGACGCGCAAGGATGTACCTTATCGTCCGAAGCAGCACGTTGGGACAACACTGCTCCTACCGCCACCTCTGACGCGTTGACCTGCACCACGAACTGCCGTGTGGGATCAGGGGCAACAAGGATGGGAGCGGAAATGAAGTGGCTTTTGAGGTTAGCGTACACAGCCTCAGCTGTGTCCGACCACCTGAACGGAGTACTGGGAGAGGTCAAGGCTGTCAGAGGTGAGGCTAGTTGGCTAAAATTGCAAATGAAACGCCGATAGAAATTGGCGAACCCCAAAAACCGCTGTAGGGCCTTACGGGAATCTGGAGATGGCCAATCTATCACAGCCTTAACCTTGTCAGGGTCCATATGTATTCCCTCGGACGAGACGAATATCCTAGGAAGGGAACAGACTGTGCATGGAATACGCACTTCTCCACCTTGACAAAAAGCCCATTCTCAAGTAACCTCTGGAGCACTCGTCTGACGTGTTGAACATGTTCCTGGGGAGATGAAGAAAAAATCAGTATGTCATCCAGGTAAACATATATAAACTGATCTACCATATCTCTCAACATGTCATTAACGAGTGCTTGGAAAACTCTGGATGAGTTGGAGAGCCCGAACGGCATCACCAAGTATTCAAAGTGCCCTCTAGGGGTATTAAAGGCGGTTTTCCATTCATCCCCCTTCCTGATGCGGTCCAAATGATAAGCATTACGTAAATCCAATTTTGTGAATACGGATGCTCCCTGCAACCTCTCGAAAGCCGATGACATGAGTGGTAAAGGATAGGTGTTCTTTATTGTGATGTTGTTCAGCTCCCGGTAATCAATGCAAGGTCGCAGAGAACCATCCTTCTTACCCACAAAAAAGAATCCCGCCCCCGCTGGAGAAGAGGAAGGACGGATGAACCCAGATGCTAAGGAATCAGAAATGGAGTCCAGAAGGGCGAGACATTCGTGAGAGTGATTATTCCCCCACAGTTTCACCGGAAGGAGGGTCGATGATGTTGTTGAGGACTTCCCAGCGGAGATCCCACCCGATAGTAGCCTCAAGTTTACTACCGGGCTGACTCTTTTACCGGGCATGAGTAGATGTTGTGTTCTGAGCCTCCACAGTATTAACATAGTCCTTGGGATCTCCGCCATTCACTCTCCCTCCGGGACAGCCGAGCTCTACCCACCTGCATGGGCTCGTGGTCGTCGACGGGACCGACCGCGTTCTCTTGACTCGAGCACCCCCTAGCTGGAGAGATGGTATGGCGCGTTGGACTAGGCTGGCGACCCAGGCGGTTAATCCGTGCATTAACTCGTAAGGCCAAGTCGATTAATCAGTTAAGTGTGGGGGACAGTCGGATAACCCATGCAGGAATCGATCCCACTGTGCGGCCTCGTTCCACTGGCATGTGGCCGCCAGGGTACGGAATTCGATGGAGTAATCCGTGACAGATGACGTGCCTTGACGAAGGTCTGAGAGCTGGTGAGAGGCCTCCCTGCCGGCCGCGGCTCGATCGAATACCCACCCCATCTCCTCCGAGAGGGTGTGGAACGAGGCACAACATGGATGTTGATTTTCCCACACCGCCGTCCCCCATAGGGCGGTTGCCCAACAGTAACGAAAGCGTAAACGCCACTTTAGATTCCTCGTGGCGAAGGTGCGGGGCTGCAAAGCGAAATGCATAGAACATTTATTCAAGAAAGTTCTGCAAAAAGCTGGCTCACCGGAGTAGCTTTCCGGTGCCGGAAGTCGCAGCTCTGGCTGGAAGTGATCCTGGGGGGTCTCCCGGGGAACGGGCGGTGCAGGCGGTGCGATGGGCACAGTGGGAGAGGTGAGCTGATGGATCTGCTGGGTGAGCTCGGACACCTGTGCCACCAGCGCTTGGACAGCGCGTCCGGTGTTCGAGATGCTCTCCTTCTGCAGATCCATTCATTTCACACTGTGGTGCTCGCTGCTTTCATTGTGGTGAGAACGTTCTGTAACATTGGGGTGAATGAAGGACTGGAAACAATAGCGAGTTATACAATTTAATGAAAATAAATTAACAAACAGGAATGAGACAATGATGCTGGGAAGACGACAATCCAAGATGGTGGTGAGGTGGTGAGGAATCCGGATGATGACGGTGAGAAGGCAGCAGGAGAGGATGGCACAGGAACTGCGGGGAATAGAGCCGAAGGTAAGTCTTTGTGGCAGAGTGCAAGTGCGGAGAGTGGATGAGGTTCCAGGAAAACACTAACATCCAACGCAGACAACACTGAAACCAACAAAACAGGGGAAGCGACATTAAACAACGATCTCATTTACATATAGCAAATGCTCAGCTGCAAAAACATGTTCTGAAACACACAAAATAAATTAAATTCACAAGTAAAGTAAATTATATTATTATATGAAATAAATAAATACAAATATATATTAGTACTTTTTTGTTGTTGTTTTTTTTTTTGGGGGGGGGGGCAAGAGCTTTTGACACAATAGAGCTTTTACACAATTCAAACACTGACTAAAAACCCTTTTATTGGGGTGAAAATAATAATGTGCCTAAGTTTTTATTGCACAGTACTGTACTTTACAATCGACATTGTTGCTACTTTATAAAGAATGACCATACAGTCATTCACATAACTGATTAAAAACAGTGACAGACAGCACTCATCTTAACTAAATATCAGAGTGAGTGACAGAGATACAGTAGAAACATTATGTGTGGTTTTGTATTAAATAATTACCCAGATTGTGAAATACATTTATTAGCCTTAGATTAAGGGAAGCAAAACTTGAGAAATGAGACCATCCAAGGATTGTGTGAAAGCTATGGATTTATTTTAAATATTTGTAATGTTCTTTAATGTTATCCATATTTTTTTTTTTTTTTATGGTTCTTTTTTTTAAAGTATCGGTTCAGGTACCGTTTAGGCGCTGGTACTGTTTTAAAAGTATCAAAATGGCACTGGATCATACTTAATAGTAATTATTTCTCACTGGCTCATTTACCAAATGGGTCCTTTCTCTTTGTCCTGCACAAATTAAGCTACTGTAGGTAGTTCGGTAGCAAGACGTTTTAATAAATTATCATTTGTGATTGACAATGCGATTGACAATCTTGTGATAAGTAGCCTATACCAATTTTGTAACTTGTAACCCCTACCGACCGACACTGGACATAGCAGACCTATGTAGCGAATACAGGAAGCTATCAATCATAAGAAGAATTATGAGTTATTTTAATTTTTTGTTTTTGATTAATCACTTGGATTAATCATAAATTTTGACAGCAATATAATGTTTATTGTAAATAGACAACGATATTGTATTTTATTGTTATTGTAATTTTAACAAGTGCAGTTTCTGTGCTATGGTGGGGCCTGAAACCTGACTGAAATTCTTCATACAGATCATTTTTGTGCAGGAAGGTGCTCAAATGAGCAGACGCAACTTTTTCTAAAATTTTAGACATAAATGGAAGATTTGAAATAGACCTATAATTTGCTAGTACACTAGGATCTAGTTTTGGTTTCTTAATAAGAGGCTTAATAACCGCCTGCTTGAATGGTTTTGGGATGTGACCTAAAGATAACGATGAGTTAATAATATTGAGAAGCGTTTCTTCGGCTACAGGTAACAACTCTTTCAGTAATTTAGTGGGTACAGGATCTAATAAACATGTTGTTGGTTTAGATACAGTGATACGTTTATTTAGTTCTTCCTGTCCTATAGTTGTAAAGCCCTGAAGTTTATCTTTAGGTGTGATGGATGAAACTGAAGTGTTAGACGCTGTAGAATCTACATTTGCTATTGTATTTCTAATGTTTTATCAGTGAAGAAATTCATGAAGTCATTATAAACATTGGTGGAATATTTGAATCAGGTGGCGTCTGGTAATTTGTTAATTTAGCCACTGTGCTAAATAAAAACCTTGGATTGATTTGGTTAGTTTCAATGAGTTTGTGTATATGCTCTGCCCTAGCAGTTTTTAGAGCCTGTCTATAGCTGGACATACTGTTTTTTCATTCAATTCTAAAAACGTTCAAGTTAGTTTTTCTCCATTTGCGTTCAAGAATACGAGTTACTTTCTTGAGAGAGTGAGTATTACTGTTATACCATGGCACAGTACATTTTTCTCTAACCTTTTTCAATTTGATGGGGGCAACAGCTTCTAATGTATTAGAGAAAATAGTGCCCATGTTGTCAGTCATTTGTCTAATTCATGTGAATTTTTGGGTACAAATAGCAGTTGAGATAGATCAGGCAGGTTATTTGCAAATCTGTCTTTGGTGACTGGAACAATAGTTCTGCCCAGACGGTATCGCTGACACATATAGTTAATATCAGTTATACGCAGCATGCACGATACAAGGAAATGGTCTGTAATATCATCACTTTGAGGTACAATATCTATAGCAGTAAGATCAATTCCATGAGATATAATTAAATCTAGTGTATGATTAAAACGATGAGTGGGCCCGGTGACATTTAGCTTGACTCCAAAAGAGTTTATTAGGTCAGTAAACGCAAGTCCTAATGCATCATTTATATTATCAACGTGAATATTAAAATCTCCCATGATTAGCCACTTATCAACTGTAACCAGAAGGTCTGAGAGGAAATCTGCAAACTCTTTTAGGAATTCTGTATACAGCCCTGGTGGTCTATACACAGTAGCCATTTTACATTTTTCTGGTTTAATCACGATATGAAACTACATTAAATTTATATTTTGACCCCACTATTCTGGGAACAGAAAGAGTCTTAATAGATTGGACAGCCCAAGTACTTCTGTCATTTAAGCGGGTAGAACAGAAGCCATCATAGTAGTTATTTGAGAATTGGCTTACTAGTCATATGGAGCCAAGATGTTGTCCAAGAGGAGTTCCGCTCCGACACTGCTGGGGTTACTCCCAGAAAAGATTCCAATTATTAACAAAGAGCAGTTTCTGTTCTTTACACCATGACAATAACCATTCATTTAAAGCAAAAAGTCTACCGAACCTTTCATGTCCTCGTCGATATGAGGGGAGTGGTCCTGACACGATTATCATTGCCGCGGGTGTCATGCTGCACCAAATGCTGTTCGAATGTGTTCTCACCTTCACTCAAAGGTAGACATACATCCGCCATTTAAGCAAGTAACAGTGAGTAAAGCAATGGTAATGTGTGTGAATAGAGTATTAGCAATGCAAGCGGGATTAGCGGCAACCACACTGGTGATGCTAACGAGCTATAAACTAAATAGCGGACTCTGGAAATCAAAATAAAACTAGTGATAACAAGGCACTCTGATTGTATTTGTTGTAGAATACGATAGAGGATATATTCACAAGTTATAGAAACAAAAATGATGGTCTATAAAGTCGATTTTTGAGATAAAAAATGGCCATTAAAAAAATAATGTGACGGAGCTCAAACTCAAGACACACAAATGAGAGTTAAAAGCAGGTGAGCAGGTGACACTTAAAATGTACTCTCATGGATTCTTGTGCTGATTTTTTTCAAACTCTTACTGGAAAGGTAATTATTCTGTTGCTTGAGAAAGCTAGAGCATATATGTTGGAAACACAGATGGCATTTGAACATTTGAAATAAATCAGCTTAAACTAATTTTCCGTCTTGACATCTTAAAAAATGATGCCTTGAAATAATTTAAGTTGGAAATTTACCTGAATCAAACTCATTCTCTTATATATATATATATATATATATATATATATATATATATATATATATATATATATATATATATATATATATATAGCAACTATAATGAAATAGTAAAACAAAATTACTATTGGAACAAATGTCATATTTCTAAATTCTAAATGTAGAAAGTAATGTATTAAGTTTTTAATACATTATGACAGAATTATTGTGCTGATATATGTAGAAAATTTTTACATATGTGGTAGTGACGTGTTTTGTTCATTTTGTGCTAAACAATGACAAATGTAAAATGAAGGTGGTGTCAGATGAAGAAGCTGTTGTGGAAGATTATGGTGTGGAGGCATTGGGTTTGGCTGACATTTCGTACAGCACATCAGAATCATCAGCAAGAGCTTAATTCCAGTTATTACACTGTTCAGCTGGTGCATGTTGGGAACAGGATGGACAGAATGTGGCAGGGGAACACAAACTGCACATTATGCCAGTGCTGAGAGATGTCTCACACCACATAGAGGAAGAAATGGTATAAGGCCTCATTCATAAAACTTTGTTTTCTTCCTAAAAGTATGCAAACATGTATGATGTCAGTGAATTGCTGAATTTAAATACTTGAGTCTTGGGAATAAGAATCCAGTGGGTTTCCAAATTATTAAATTTAACGTGTGGCAAATAACAGGACTTTTTTTTTTCTTCAGTGCAATATTTTGTTTCTTCTAATTACAATATGTTTTTGTTACCATAAAAACTTTTTCTTTAACAAAGTGACATTTAAACATTTTATGAATGACATCCTCTCTGCTGGATATCAAAACCAACATAGAAAGACTTCAGACTTGCTTCATACATGAGGGTTGCATTATTGAATAAAAGTATTAGTTTTTTGTTTTGTTTTTCTAAACCCACTGGTTAGTGCTTTATGTTTTACAGTTTTTTTTTTCTCATTTGCTACAATTCTATAAGAGGTTAGTCATAAGGGAAGGTAATTTCATGTGACATGGTCTGAAGAGCCTTTAGTTTACAGCTTATTTTCTCACTGCTCCTGTTTTGTTTTCCCTTGTAAATGTGGATATCAAAACCAACACCATCAGCATCAGAAAGAGTTTCTATTTCATACTTGAGGGTGGCTATTTATTTGAATGTGATGATTAAAAGAAATTAGTTAAACTTAGAGCTTAACTTAAAGCTTTCTTGTGCAAAACTTGTGCACGGTCTTCATGCTCAGGCATCCTGGGGAACATTAGACTGAGTTCATATTCAAAAATCACAAGTATACAAAAACAAACTGTCAGAAGCGCTTTGCATCATCGCCCCATTGTTTATGCCAGGGTTGTGTTAGAAAATATGTTTCTCTCCATCACGCTCTCACTCCTCTTCCTATACAAATCACCAGCAAAAAGTGTAAAATCCTTGAACGTCTACCCTTCATGGGCAAGTATAAACAAGCAGTACAAGCAGTCCAGTCAAACATCCTTGCTAAAAAGCAATTTAGGCTGAAACATGTGCACATTTTATGCTCACCGTGGTTGAAAAATTATTTGCTACACCCAGTTCCATTTCCTAATAATACTTAAATGTATGGCACCACAGGGGGGTGGTCAACATTACAATTTAATCAACAAATGAGATGGTAAAATACATGAAATGTATGTAATAATGTAAACAAATAATTATAATTTTATATAAATAACTTAAAATGCATTCAGAGCCAACAATAAGGCAAAACAAAATGGAAAAAAGTGTTAAAGTTGCCATAAGAAAGATATGTGTTAGATTTTCATTGCTGCTCAAGCTCAGATCAGTTAAGTTCCATAAACCCAAAAAAGCCAAACATAATAAACACTCTGCCCAGTAGTGTTTGAGAACCAATAGATGTTTTGGTGCTGCTGCTAAGTTAATGGATCAAATCTAAACCAAGGGCACCATCTAGCAGCCACACCAAAAAGTGCCCTGAGAATAAAAAAGGAGCAGTTAGAGACTAGATGGATGGAACTGGTTATGGCTATAAAACATGATTATGTCAGTTCAGACAGGCACCTTGGAATATCATATTCCAACAGTAGATTCTGTGAGTTATACGTCCTCTATTTTCTTGTGCCAAAGAAGAAATGTGCCCCATTCTGGTTTTAGGCTTTTTAATTTTATATTAATAAATCACCCCTTCAGAGTTGACACAGAAACACAAAATGTCACAAATAAAAATGAAAAGATGTAATTGGTTTGTGACTGTAGATCTAATAGACATCTTCGTATTCAGATACTACCAAACCACAGCTGTTTTCTTCCCTTTGCTCTTGGGGCAGTTGAACTCAACTGCAATGCGGGTGCACCTGGCACCAGCTCAGACTTTGATAGATATGAGAGTGTGTACAGTTTTTAAAGAAATATTTCAACCCAAAATGAAAATTAAGTATATCATTTACTGACCCTTGTGTTGTACTATTGCTTTGTAACATCCAGCTTTACAATAAATATTTACATCTGTTGCACCAACTACAACTAAGCCTGGCATAGACGACGCACGTCCATAATGGCACATTCTCCCACAGTGATAGATGACATTCACGCTGCAATGGCTGCAATCAGGGCCTTAAACTAACTTTTTGGCAGACTTGCCAATGGCTGGTGACTTAAGGAAATTTACCGGCCAGAAATATTTTTTACCAGCCATGAAAAAACAAAAACAAACAAACAAAAAAAACGTAATGACACCAATATTTATATGGCGACGCATCATGCTTATGTGACACAACGCAGCCACAATAGAGCTATATGTCACATGGATCACTTTTAATTTGTTTTTCCATTTTTTATTATTATTATTATTCATAAACATAGCCTACTCAATCTATTATGAATTAAAAGTGCTAGTAAATGTATTTGGTAGTTTATACACTTTTATAATGACAGTGAAAGTAGATTTGAAAATCAGCAGTTGATGATGTGACGCACTGAACGTTTTAATCACACCGGTGTGATTGTATGTTTCAAAAACCAGCCAAGACTGATCACACTGGTGTCCTACGCGTCAAAGGGATAGTCAGTTGTAAAATAAGAGCAAATCAAATTACAAGGAATAGCATAAAGTGGCCTACTAAACAATAAAGATACAAATGGAAATGGTGCAGCCAGGTTTAATAGTGATTTTCAGGTAGTCTAGAGAAATGTAATAAATTATGCTAATCAAATAACACTATAGTCTTTATATAAGTTCAAGAGCAGTGAGTGATTTTTATTTTCTTTGATCAACATAAAAAATGTAGACAACAGCAGGATTATTGGAGATCTGTGTCTATCGCTTTAAAACCATGTCTAAACAGCAGCAGCTTGAAGTTGTCAACACTGGATGCAACTTGGATTATTTCAGAAATAGAATAGGGAATCAGTTTACTTTCAGGGATGTGTCGTGTCGCGGCAGTCGCGCCACACCACGCCGCATCCTGTGATGAAAATATTACTGATTATAATGGGTTCTGTTGTATTTTGACACATTGCATCACACACAGTTCGTGTCAGTTTCTTTCCCAGCTGTTCATGTTCACTTAAGACCCAACTACTTTACTACTCACTAAGATGAGCATTTTGTCCGTTCAAGTGCAGGAAGGAAACAGAGCTCAAGATGTGGCTTTCAGGCCAGCGTTTTGGATGTTTAAACTTCCCACACAGCGCATGAGTAATGCATGTCCTTTCATGTGTTCTAGCTCTTGAATATTTGCATGGCAATGGCTTGTTTTGTGATGAAACAGCACTGACCCGTCAACTGTATGAAGTGTCATTCACATTTGTTCATGTTTTCACAAAAAGTACTGCTGCTCTCTATAGGCTACGCAAAGTATGCAGTCTGCTTAGGGCACCAACTCCCAGAGGGGGCACCATCCCAGTTGCAAAAAAAAAAAAAAAAAAACATGCGCCATTCTCCCATCCATGCTCGCGACCGCTCGCACATCATGTTTGTGGCTGAATGTCCATAATTGATGGATGGACATCTATGCTCAGGTAAAGGAGATCAGCAATCCGGCGCAGAGAAAAGAAAACTTGGCATAAAGTTGGCTTGATGTTGGACGTTCGATAGTCTCTCAAATTTAGGGACCCTCTCTAAAGTTACATGCGATATTGGTATACGCTTTTCTAACATCAGTAGCATTTGAGGAGAAGACATGCAGTCATATAAAAAACTGTAATTGTTCATCTAGGTGTCAGCTATAATAGACAGTTGAATTGAATGTTTGATATTCATTAAAATAAACTGTAAATCATATGTAAATTATGCTACTTTTTCACATGGCCTCAAACACAAATTTGAAGCTCAATAGCATTTGAGGAGAAAGACTTGCAGTCATAAAACAATTGTAATGTGTTCATTTAGGTGTCAGCTACAATGCACACTGTATACATTTTTAATATATATTAAGATAAATTATAAATAATTTAGGTAAAAATGAGGCCCGTTTATCCCTTTCAGGCACATACCTGTGATTTTTTTATTTTCAGGTTTCCTTATGAAAATTACCCATTGTTTTAACAATAACACCACAAATCATCATTCTTTTAGCCATGGTAACTGCAAATTAACCATGGTTTTGTTACTTCAAATAATAATTTACAAAGAAGTATTAATATACTGTAATATTGTTGTTGTTGCTATAAAAAACAGACCTAAGCCATCAATAGCCTTTAAAATGATATCTGGTAAAAATTGATAGCCTGAATGCACTGTAAGTTGCTTTGGATAAAAGCGACTGCTAAATGCATAAATTTAATTTAATTTAAAATGACTTAAAATGCATTATATAAAAAACAATGAGGCAGTAATGATTGGTTAATAATAACATTGTTAAAATACATAATGTAGGTGTCACGCTGTCAGTCTCTGTTTTCCTGGGTGTTCCCTAGTGAGCTCACTTCTCCTTAGGCATTTCACCATAGGCACTTTAATTCCTCTAGTCTGGTTCTGTCTTCACAGTAATTGCACTCCAATTAGAATCGCACAGGTGCTGACAATCCTCTGTCATTAGTCTCCCTATGTATAGCTGTCTTTCTCTGTCATCTGTATGGAGTCCTTACCCTATGTGTGAGTTGTGCTCATCTCCCGGGTCTTCCCGTTACCTTCTTGTTCCTCCGAGTTCTTATCCGTTTCATCCGGTTCCCTCTTTTGTTTGGTTTGTCTCCCATGACTGTTTATTTTGTATTTTTCCCTTCTGTTAATAAAACCCATACTTGCAATTGGATCCTACCCTCTCCTTGTGTTTATCCTAAACCCAACCGTCACAGAAGGACTCCATCCACAAGGATCCAGCGGTATGTCTGCTGCCATGTTCTCCCCAGCCAGCAAGCGGGAAAAAGGTGGCTTCGAGGGCTCTCGCCTAGTCGTGTTCCGGGGAACCAGGGGAGGTCGCTCCGGAACAAACAGTCGGGAGGAGGTCCGGCAGCGATCTCCACTGTGGGCGCCCGTCGACCCGGGATTCGGTTGGGGGCTGCCAGTTCCCCAGTATGTCCCGAGAGGAGAGGGGAAACGCAGATCGGCCGCCAGTCCTGTGCATCGCCACAAAATGGCCGCCAGTCCAGCGCCACAGCACAAGATGGCCGCCAGTCCAGCGCCACAGCACAAGATGGCCGCCAGTCCAGCGCCACAGCACAAGATGGCCGCTAACCCAGGCGGTGCCCGATGCGGTGCCCGAGGCGGTGCCCGATGCGGTGCCCGAGGCGGTGCCCGATGCGGTGCCCGAGGCGGTGCCCGATGCGGTGCCCGAGGCGGTGCCCGATGCAGTTCCCGAGGCGGTGCCCGATGCCGTTCCCGAGGCGGTGCCCGATGCCGTGGCCGAGGCGGTGCCCGATGCAGTTCCCGAGGCGGTGCCCGATGCCGTTCCCGAGGTGGTGCCCGAGGCCGAGGCGGTGCCCGATGCGGTGCCCGAGGCCGAGGCGGTGCCCGATGCGGTGCCCGAGGCCGAGGCGGTGCCCGAGGTCGTTCCCGAGGAGGCGCTCGATGCTGTTCGAGAGGCCGAGGCAGCGCCCGATGCAGTTCCCGAAGCGGCGCCCGATGCAGTTCCCGAGGCGGCGCCCGCTGTTGTTCCGGAGGCCGAGGCGGTGCCCGTTGTTGTTCCGGAGGCCGAAGCGGTGACCGAGGCCGTTCCAGAGGCAGTGCCCGAAGCAGAGGTGTCTCACGTCTCCACAGGCAGTCTTAAGTCAAGTCAGGTGCCCATTGACTGTTCAGAGTTGAGTCAGTTCCCGGTTGACCCTCCGGAGTCGAGTCAGGTGTTCGTGGACCCTCCAGAGTCAGGGTTAGTCACCGTCGACCTTCCAGAGCTAGGGCTAGTCACCGATGACCTTCCAGAGTCAGGGCTAGTCACAGATGGCCTTCCAGAGTCAGGGCTTGTCACTATTGACCTTTCAGAGTCGAGTCAGGTTCCCATGAACTCTCCAGAGACAAGGCTAGTCACCGGTGATCTTCGAGGACTGAGTCAAGTCACCGGTGATCTTCGTCCTCCCATGGGGTCGGCCACAAGAATGTGGTGGTCTTCCGCTCCGCCCTGGGAGACTCTGGCCTTGACTGCGAGGACGTGGTGGTCTTCTGCTCCGCCCTGGGGGACTCCGGCCTTGACCGTGAGGACGTGGTGGTCTTCCGCTCCGCCCTGGGGGGGCTTCTGCCTTGACCACATGGGTGTGATGGCCCTCTGTTCCGCCCGGGTGGGCATCACCTAATGTCCTCAACTACCCATGTTTTTGTTTGCATTTGTTTGTCTATTTTCCTCCTTTGGACCTGGCCCTCCGTCCCTCCCCTTTTTCCCTCCGCCGGTCCACCACCCTCCTGGACTCCTTGTTTTGTGTTACACTTTCCTGTCTCTGCCTTTCCATCCCATCTGGTTGTTCCGTCTCTGTTTTTTTTCCATTTTACCTGGTTGCCCTGTCTTTGTCTCTCCATTCCACCTGGTTGTTTGTCTGTGTCCATTCTATCTGGTTCTCCTGTCCCTGTTTTCTGACCCTCCGTCCCTCCCCCTAGTCCGCCACCGCTTCACCTCCCTCCTACCTCTTTTTCTGTTGGGTTTTCCGGGGTTTCAGGTGGAGCATCTGGGAGCTGCTCCGTAGGGGAGGGGGTAATGTCACGCTGTCAGTCTCTGTTTTCCTGGGTGTTCCCTAGTGAGCTCACTTCTCCTTAGGCACTTCACCATAGGCACTTTAATTCCTCTAGTCTGGTTCTGTCTTCACAGTAATTGCACTCCAATTAGAATCGCACAGGTACTGACAATCCTCTGTCATCAGTCTCCCTATGTATAGCTGTCTTTCTCTGTCATCTGTATGGAGTCCTTACCCTATGTGTGAGTTGTGCTCGTCTCCCGAGTCTTCCCGTTACCTTCTTGTTCCTCCGTTTCATCCGGTTCCCTACCTTCTTATCCGTTTCATCCGGTTCCCTCTTTTGTTTGGTTTGTCTCCCATGACTGTTTATTTTGTATTTTTCACTTCTGTTAATAAAACCCATACTTGCAATTGGATCCTACCCTCTCCTTGTGTTTATCCTAAACCCAACCGTCACAGTAGGCAAATACAAAATAAACAATTTATATACATATTATTACAAATGCCTGCAAAGGGAGCCAAATGCCATGTCATTTCTGCTGTTACACTTACAGGACAAATCCTTGTTTATGCTACGGACCAAACATTTAATTAAAATTTTCACTTAATCTTTCATTTTTGGCCACCTTTTTGCTATAGATGACACAGCCTTTTGTAATGACTGGAACACAGGAGGTGCAGTCGAGACAGAAGCCCACCAGGGCGGGGCAGAAGACCACCACAGCCTTGCGGTCGAGACAGAAGCCCACCAGGGCGGCACAGAAGACCACCACAGCCGTGTGGTCGGGACAGGAGCCCACCAGGGCGGCGCTGAAGACCACCACAATGGGATCGATGACACAGGAGAGCAAGTCTGGTTAGGCAAGTCTGAAACAGAGAACATGAACCGGTTAAGGGTGGCCTCCATGGCCACGACAGGATAAGTCGAGCTGAGACGTGACGAGGCTCTGGAAGTTCCGCAGAGACGAGGAGAGGCTCTGGTAGTTCAGCAGAGACATGGAGAGGCTCTGGTAGATCCGGTGATCTTCGTCCTCCCATGGGGTCGGCCACAAGAATGTGGTGGTCTTCCGCTCCGCCCTGGGGGACTCTGGCCTTGACTGCGAGGACGTGGTGGTCTTCTGCTCCGCCCTGGGGGACTCCGGCCTTGACCGTGAGGACGTGGTGGTCTTCCGCTCCGCCCTGGGGGGGCTTCTGCCTTGACCACATGGGTGTGATGGCCCTCTGTTCCGCCCGGGTGGGCATCACCTAATGTCCTCAACTACCCATGTTTTTGTTTGCATTTGTTTGTCATTAACCGAACCGGTTAAGGGTGGCCTCCATGGCCACGACAGGATAAGTCGAGCTGAGACGTGACGAGGCTCTTGAAGTTCCGCAGAGACGAGGAGAGGCTCTGGTAGTTCAGCAGAGACATGGAGAGGCTATGGTAGATCCGTGGTGTTTTGACTGGATTCAGGAAGATCAATGGTGACTTGAGTCTGCTCATGAAGATCATTGGTGACTTGCCTTTGCCCATGAAGATAGTCTGAGATTTATTTTATTTTAATAAATCTCTTGCAGTTATATCACTGGGTAATTATACTGTAGGCCTATATAAATTGCGGGCATCGAGGAGCCTGACACTGAAACTGCTTTTGAGTGCACGATTGCTTTTTAGTTGCACTTTCACTTTCGAGATTAGCAATCGCATTTACTCTGTTTATACTATGGAATAGCAGTACTTACTGTACATTTTACAAGATTAGATATGTTGTCAGTGGTGCTCAGAATCTACAAATCATTTGCCATCATCCTCAGTCATCACTCCTGGTTACTCTGTTAGCAAGCATTATTTGTTTTCCATGCCTTTCCGAATACGGAGTCACGTTTCGGACACACCCCCTAAAAAATAACTGAATTTACTATGAACAGATAAGTGCAAAGGTAATGTGTATTATGTTTATTGTACCTTAATTCTAACATTATAACATGAATTGCAGTGAAACTGTTATACAGTTGAATTTATTTATACCATAGTTTCATAATTGAAGTGTAAAATTCTGCAATTACAACATTGTCCAGTATTGTACTTTCAGCGATTTATAAAGATGTTTTCATAACTGTAAGATACATATTTACAAACATAATTATTCAGGTGCATGTGTAATAACTGCATTAAAATGTCCAGCAAGATAGAAAACATCTGCTGCAAGAAATTCAAAAGGCACAGGGGTGAAAAAAAAAACAGTGTTTCTTCGACATGGTGAAAACTTAATGCTACAGCAGCACTTCTTCTTCACCATTGTCTTGTCTGATGCACTCAACCAAGCTTTATAAACATGACCTCATGTTCTCTCATCTCATCTCATAGTGTTCTCTCATTTCATTCATCTATTGACGTTACAAACAAACGTGCGTTAAGATCAGGTAATTTGTGCTCAACTGTTTTATAGTGATATTGTTTGATGAATTTATTTAAACCATGAGAGCTGTTCGGTTTAAGCAAAGACGTTGTTTTATGTTGCATATGTTTAGAGTAATTTGTGTGTTAAGGTCATCTTCATTTAATTAAAGGTGGGTAGAAAGAATTTTAGTTTTTTATTATGAGGAAGGTAGCGAACTATGTTGGGCAAAGAAAATCATTTTTATTTTGTTGTTTCAGTATCCTGCCTGTATTACTGGTGATTGTCCTGGAAACATAATTAATGAATAATGTGATTGAGTAATGTTCAAAGGTACTAAGAATTTAGTTTTTTCTTATGAACATTTTATTAAAATGGTGGTTTCCATAAAGATTTGTTTCTTTAGGTATCTTAAAGGAGAACCTTCCGGATGAACTATCCCTCTTTCATAGGTCCAGTTATTTTAGAGGTATTTGATTGGATTAAAGAATTTATTTATGTAAATGCTCAATTCAAGGTACTTAAAATAAGCTTTTGTGTTGCAGGACTACCATGACTATTGTTACTATATTTTTATTGTGGTGAATTGCCCAGTGATCTTTTTGAATACATTGTGTATTAATATTATTGTGATTGTTGTTTTTTTGTTGTCCTCCTTCCTTACTTAATGTTGACTGCAGGGTCTCCTCCATGGGTATGACTAGCACTGGTGAGGTGGTGGGGATTCTTCTGTGGTTTCTGGTGATCTGTATGTCCTTTTGAGTGCTGTGTCTGCTGTGCTGCGTTGGGGTTTTAATTTCAATTAGTGGTTGTGTATTTTCACACTGATAGTTGTGCCCCGTTGGAGCCCTGTGGCTTGTTCAAAGGTGTTATTCTCTTTACTTGATTTCCTTGAATGAGGTTGGTCTTAGTGTTTTGGTTATTTATTATTTTATGTGAAAGATGTTATTTGCAAATTGTAATAACTGCTTGTACAAGCAATAAAGCTTTCACTACAGTTTATGCCTAGTTATTAGCCCTCCCTGATTTTGTGGGTTACATTATTTCTGGGTTCCGAAGAAAGACAGTTCTCCCCACCCTATTTTAGACCTCTGAGTGTTGAACAAACATTTGAGGAAATGCAATTTCAGAATGTTAACCTACGGCACTCTGGCCCATGCCATAAAACAGAACGAATGGTTCATTTCGGTCGATTTGATGGATGTTCTATTCCAAATAAGCATTTATCCGCTACACACGACATTTCGCCTATCAAGGTTTTGTCTCCTCTGAGAATGTCAGGTCAGCAGATTTTGACATACATAGACTATAGCAGGGGTTTTCAACCTTATTTTGGAAACACTGTGTACAAAACAGATGAAAATAATCCCAAACTTTATTTTGCAGTGTTTATGCATGGATGTGTTGTTAAAAACCTGTAGAAGAATAATCCAAACACAGTAATATTTAAAGATTTTTGTAAAATAATATGCCTATTTTGTGCTGCACTTGCAAGAGAAACTCTTGTAACTTTTATGACTTAAACCAGCTGATATTTTATTTAGGTGGAAAACTATAGTTTCTGTAAAAAAAAAACATGTTTTACTAATGTGTCTCATTACAAGAGATTTGTATATTTGTGCCGTGAAAATGTGTTGAACAGTTTGAGAATGGAACCTGCAACCAGGTGCGCTGTGGGAAGGGGAGGGAAGGTTAGGAGATTCCAAGGGCTCAGCGTTAGAGGGGGCCCCCCAGGGGGGTGCGATTTCTAATAAAGGGAACCACCCTGGACTGTGTCTTTTTTTTTACTGCAGGGAATGCAGAATGTGCTTTCTACCGAGGGGGACCCTAAAATGTTAGAACAAACAACCTTGTGCATATAGTCTGGTTGTGCTTCGGGTGATCCTTAAAATGTCCCAGCTCTAGGTCCTTTCTGACCAATCCCTTCTCACTCCAAAGGCGTCAAAAACCGAAGCATGGTCAAGCGCCCTTAGTGTCACTTTTATGACGCAAAATGTGTCGACGCATTACAACCTTCATTGCTTTCAGTGGGAAACTTTTGGCGTCAGAATTTCGACGCGAGCACATGAGATGTTTATCGCTATGAAATCATGTAAAAGAAGTCTCATTCAGCACACCTCGCGATACTTGCTATCAGTTCCACATTTTGGGTGAGTAGTCGTAAATACGCTCTTTTAATGCATTTTATAAAATGTATTCTGTCTTTTTTATTAATCAGATTAGCGCCATATGTTTAATCGCTGTATTATATCGGTCATCTGCGGCTGTCTTTGAGTTTCATTGTGTTTAAATAAATGAACATAGCTGCTAATTAGTGTGATTAAACTCTATCTGTCACGTGATGTGCCATAGACCTTCGATCCGTTTTATATTAAGTTCAGGACCAATGATGTAAGTTGTATTTGTAGTAAAATCATGGTAATCACGACACTTACGATAGAAATAAATACAATGTGAAGTTAAAACACAGTAAACGGGACATTTACCATGTTTTTACCACAGTAACTAGTTTTACTATGGTATATTAGTAATCAATAGAACAATACAATAATCACCAAACCAGCTATGTTTGTATCACTGTAATGTTAGTGTTTTTATGTGCTTTTATATGACAGATATCACAGTAATCATATGTTCTGCACCATGCTTTTAATACCTTTTAATGTAAATCCCAAAAAATAATTTATTTATTTAAATTAAAAATAAATAAATAATAATAATTTAAAAAATTCCATCTTGCAGTTAATTAATAACAGTTTATATCTAAATATTTTGCTCACAGATCATTATTAACATTCTGTATATAATTCAATTTTATTTTCTCTCCCCTTTTTTATTATTTTTATTTTTATTTTTAGCTGAAAAGAGGTAAAGGAAGTCAGCCCAGTGGTGTTTCTTTAGATTTATTCCTTCAGAAATGGAGAAGGCAGAAAGCTGCAGAGGCAGACATTTGCAGCAGTAAGTCAGTGATAGTTTGTGTCTTTTATCAAACATTCCTGCTGTTATAATTTGTACAGCATTTGTTGTTTCTTAAACTGTTGCACTATCCAAATACCCACACTTGCCATCTTTGCACTTGACCACTTGATTACTTATTTGACGTCTTTCCTGTATTTGGCCTAGTGTTCGGGTGAGCATGATGAGCACAAGTGTGTGTCAAACTTTTCATCACCTGATGACTGTGTTTCCCAATCCTGATCCTGGAGAACCCCAGCACTGCACGGTTTTGGTGTCTCTCTTATCTGACAAACACACTTTTGAGGTCTTGGAGTCTTCACTGATGAGCTGATGAGTTGAATCAGGTGTGTTTGATCAGGGAGACATCTCAAATGTGCAGTGTTGGGGTTCTCCAGGACCAGGATTGGGAGCCACTGCCTTATGTGTTTACAGAGATTTTTAATATCTAATTATCAATATTTCACATACTGTACATTGGACACCTTTCCGTGACCTCTTGTGAGATCTTGGCAAAAAGTCTGACGATGTTGATGTATGATGGGATACACTAAGCATTGTATAATGCTCCGGAGCAGTATTGGAGAGGTTTAGTGTGTGTTAAGGATGCTGTGCTTTGGAATTATTAAGACCGGGGACAGTCTTGTGCACACACTGTCACGTACACACACTCTCAAGTGGCCAAGACTGCAAGTGTGGACAGGGTCAAAGTCTTAAAAATGTACCCTAAACACAGTCGCACATCACAGTCTTAATAATCCAGTTTAACACTTGTATGATATTGTACAAGCCCCAGGACTGTCTCATCTGACACTATCAAAATAATTCATATGACTATAGCTATTAATGACTTGCTTTCAATAATGGATGCATTTAGCATTTAATTATACAGCATCTTTACAGAGGTGTAATGTACAAGTTGCACGTAATTAATAATATTTTCTTTCTTTCTGTCTTACAGGATTGTATGCAGATAATGCTGTTCTTCTTTTTCATGTCTACAATATCGAGCTCAACAGCTCTTTTAAGAGCCAACTCTCACAAACCTTCCTAAAAACTAAAAGAGCTATTACTGAGTCTCAGTGAATCTTGCCATGATCAGCTCTTCCCAGGTACGTTTGTTTAGAGTTTTTTTGAATCAACATTTAGTCATCAAATGCTCTGGTCTGAATCTTATTTTAAATTAACTTAATTATGTTTAATGAGCAATATTAATTGCACACAGAGTAAGTAGATATTATCTTGTTTCACAGAAGAGAAGGAAGACCAAGGAAATGATTTGCTCAGGATGAGAAATGAAGAAGGCCATCTTGTGCTCAAACAAACAGAAGTCCTCTGGTATGTGTGTGTTGAAGCAATGCTGTGTTATACAGCACTTTATGATGATCTCTCACAGAACTGTTCATGTCAACCTTGATTTATTTTTATACTATTACAATTACAGCATGTTATCAAAGTGTGACTGGACATTTTTAATTTTATGTTTTTAAAACCACACCACCTGTTTTAAAAGCAGACAAGAATCATGAAATTGATTTAGTTGATATAAACACCAATTGACATTATTTCATTGTTTTGTAAATGTTGTGTCATAAATTGTGGATTGATAGTTGATTGGTTTGAAGCCAGGCCTTACACTGCACAGACTAAAACACATTTGTGAGAGAAGTCAGGAACTTTGGAGAAAGATTCTAGAGAAAAAAGACACATTTACTGCAACAATAGATGAATTCTAGAGTCTCTGAGAACTACACATGCTAATGGAGTCTCACGAGCAAGACCTTTGCCTCTGTAACTTTTTCTTAATTCTTGCAGAATGAAATTTTTATTGCAGTATTTTAATTTATACAGATGATCTCATCAGCCAAATGAGGGTTTTGACCAAGTGATGCTCTTGAAAGGAGTGAAAGAAGAGGATTTGGTAAATTGTCTTCAAAGAAAAAGCTTCTCAAAAGGTCTTAAAGGGGGGTGAAATGCTCGTTTTCACTCAATATCCTGTTAATCTTGAGTACATATAGAGTAGTACTGCATCCTTTATAAATCCAAAAAGTCTTTAGTTTTATTATATTCATAAGAGAAAGATAGTCTGTACCGATTTTTCCCGGAAAAACACGACCGGCTGGAGGCGTGACGTGTGGGCGGAGCTAAAGAATCACGAGCGCGAATAGGCTTTTGCGTTGAGAGCATGTGGAAGCTGTGACATTACCGTGAGGGAAAACCCATCATCCAAAACAAACCATGGCTTACAGTCAGATTCAGCCGTTTATTTATGATCCAGAGGCTGAAACTGAACGAAAGCAGCAGCAGCAACGACTCGCTCCAAGCGGGGCTCGAACCCGGGTCTCTGGCATGGGAGGGGACGCACTAACAAGGAGGCAGAGATATTTGAAGCAGTTTTACTCACCGCCTGCGGTCCCAACACACGATCGTGACCCTTTTTCCTTGGGATTGCATCATCCTTAAGAAATAAACGATACGCAAATCCGTCGTCAAACTGGGCCTTGTGAACAAGCACCTTCGAAATGCAGGGAACAAACAAAAACACTTGCACAACTCTGTTGATGCTCTGTAAAAATAAATTCCATCCACTGGTCCCTTAATGCTGTTTTTTTTTTTTGGTAATCTGTGCAGCGTTGTCTTGCCCTTGCAACCAAAAACACACTTCTTTTGTGACTTTTCGCGACGCTCTCGCTCTGATCAGTGAATCGCTCTGATCAGTGAAATGTCTGTGCTGCTCAGCCTTGCTATACGGGAGCGTGCGCTCTTCCGGCAGAAGTGCCTTAGGACCCATATAAGGAAATTCCGCTCCATCTAACGTCACACAGAGCCATACTCGAAAAAAACTTTCCGAAACTTGTGACAAACCGGAAGGAGTATTTTGGGAACAAAAATACTCCTTCAAACGTACAACTTAATTTTTGAAACTTTGTCCATGTTTAGCATGGGAATCCAACTCTTTAACAGTGTAAAAAACTCAGTATGCATGAAATAGAATTTCACCCCCCCTTTAAAGCAGCTTGAAAAATGGTAAGTGTACAGTACTACAAGGGTCATAGTTGCCCACACTGCTACAATCACGCAGAACATTAGCTGAGCTCTCTGTCCATTAAACAACTTCATCTGGATTGTTTGTTTTACTTTGACCAGGTCTGGGATGTTAGGACTGAGAGATCCTCTGGGCTGAGAACAAGCTACACCACTTCAATGCTGGATATCAACCACAAACTGTTTCCAGATACGAGAGAAGAAGATCATCATGGGAGATGAAACCAGTTTAGATGTGATGATGGGAATCAATATTTTCTGAAACCGTGTCAAATGTCTTATAAGTATCACATGATCTGTATCACAGTTGACTGGATGGGACTGTGTGACTTTTAAGGACATTTCATCACTCATCTGTGTGAATTGATTAATATATGAGGTTAATGTATTTTTGATGATAATTATTTTTCTTTGAATCGTATTTGTCTTGATGCTACTTTATCAACTTTATAGTCTATGCTTCAATAAAATGAAAATGGTGAATATTGTGTTTTGAAGATTCTTGGTAAATACATAATTTTACTAGGTAGGCTCATATGTGTTTATTTTAGATTTGGAAAAACTACATATTAATTATTGGGATTATTTTTTACTTAAAACGTAAAAAATTTTGATCGGATTAATAACATCTGGAACATCAGTACACCAAAAAGTAATTTTTTATATTTTAGTAGCAAATATGCAAATTTTTGATGAAATAAAGGGAGTTACGAGATTAATTATTTTGCATTACAAGATGGGGCCATGGGCTTTATTGTTACAAACACTTGAGGGATAACTGAGAATGTAACAGGAGTGATCAACGTGGATCTTGTACTGTATTCAGACCAAGAGCATGCACATTACTGATGTCCAGTACCTGAGGAGCAAGATACGGGGGTGAGGAGGACATTTTTACACTGATTTTTGCTAGTTAATATATTAATATTCTTAGCACTGCATGAATTTGTCCGTGTGTGAAAGTGAAGTATCACAATGTGTATAAATTTTCCTTGATTACTGCTTTACAGTGGGGAATAGATAAAGGGAAGTTGTTGCAGTTTAAATATAATGTTCATCCATTATATTTATTGCCATTTACTTCAAAAATCAAAGAAATAATCTATTATTTTCATTATTAAATCATTTCTTTCTAATTTTTCCATGAGCTTTTTTCAAAAGCTATTCTTGTCATGATGTAAAAATAGAAAACAGAGGACTGTGAAAACTGTCAGATATAAATGTGATTCAGCTCAGTTTGTTGTCCATGATGAGGAGAATACATATATGTAGGTTTTACATACTACCCCCAGGGGCCCAGTAGCACCCCCCGGAAGAGCTCAAAACTGTACATTTCAAATGACTGTAAATCTGAGTCCAATTAACATATCAAAGAGAAAATGGGCAGGATTATTACTTATGCTATGCTGATAAAATAATGTTGAGCTCAGTTTTCAGAAATAAATGGAAAGCTGGCATAAAGGCATATTAAATATTGCTCACTGTAAAATACCACATTTCAGCCTGCCTTTCAAATATATCATAGAGGTTTGCACAATTAACATATTTAGATATCCAGTTTTCCTTAAAATAAATAATTTATTTCGTTTCATTAATAAAACGTTTTAAACTACATTACCCACAAGCCTCCATTGTTCTATCTATGGAAAGGCCAAACTAGGGGCTGTTTTTTGTAGTTCATTGAAGTTATGCTTAGGGTTAGGGTTAGGATCTCACTAAAGATGTTATTTTTCTCAAGATAGCAACACTTCATTGTTGACTTAATATATTACTAATGTGATGATCGCAGCAAAACATACTTTTTAACATGATGCGTTGTTTAAAATGGGTTAAAAGATAGTCCAACCACAGACTGTCCTGAAAATTCACAGCCAATGACATCAAAGCTGAGCAGCGGCGTCACACTTCCTTATTCATTTATGACAGATGTCTTTCGTTTTTCGGCTGAAGGGATAGAATCGGTTTACAATAGATTAAATTTGCTACTTATTAGATTCTGTTTTATTAACGTCTACACCTTCCTCCGTTGTTCAGCTTGACAAAAATTGGGCAATATTGATGTGCCCATGCCCAGCAGTCGCAGTTGTATCCCATCTAACAGACAGATTCCTCTCATTAAATATAAAACAGATTTTTAAGAATTTTTTTTTTTTTTGACCAAAGTCAAATAAATTTACTAATAAAATTATGTGCTTCTAAAATTTACATTGTATATTACATTGTGTTTTAAGGTTAAAATTGTTCACATTTGTGTTTCTGTGATTTACCATTCTCTACCATTTGAACTCTAGGAATAAAAACGGAATGAATGAATGAATGAATTATTGAACAAATAAATACATAAAGCATAATGAACATGCATATTTTTGTAAGGATCTTCCATTATTTATTGATGTGTCAAACTCATTTAAAGATGTACCCAAATTACTCTGTCAGCAAGCTCGTTTTTGCCAACATAAAGAATAAAAAGGCAGTTATGTTGTAAACGTTAACTATTTTCAGTATGCAAATGAAAATGTTTTTATTAAAAAACAAAACAGTAAATACAGTATGTCTTTCAGAGAACACTGGAAAAATGACCAAAATGTTATACAACACAATGTAAATGTTTCAAACTCACAAAATAACACCATGAAGACATGCATGTCAAATGTTCAATATCATCCATAAACCTCTATCAGCACAGCATCAAATAAACACTGATTGTCCGAACAATGGAAGATAGAGAAAGTGTTCAGGAAACAAACACCTGCTAGCTTTGACAATAACATCATGAATTCACTTCATGACTGGAACTAGGGGATGACTGTGTATGAATATATCCTTTTCTAAAACTCCTAATGAGAACTGATGCTTTTTTTTAATGATAAAAGCATTAGGAAGACACCAAGTAAAGTTTACTGTATGAAGCTGGAAAAAGAGAACACAATGCTTTATCAATACGAAAAATACTATTTTTAACTATTGTTTTCATCACTGGTTCTGTTATTTATTCATTATGAACTTATAATTAAAACAAAGTTACATCTTCTGCAAAAATCAAACCACTGCAAAGTCTAATCACTGATCCAGGTACCATTTTGGGTGTGGGGGGGATAAAGAGTTAACGAGGTGAGTCCTTGTGCATGATAGAGACTTCCAGTGTTATCTGCAAACAATCCTGTAAAACAGAAAGGAAGGAAATATTATCAATTACGTGCAACTTGTAAAATGTTTTATGCCCAGCCATACCCCATTTTGTGTTTCTTACAAGACCTTATGGATAAAGCGAGGTCGTTTTTTCACAAGTAAGGTCTACCTACTTTTTGGTACTTGCCGATACCGAGTACCGATATCAGTGTTTTTTTTTTTATTGCATTTGCAATTTTTTTTTTTTATATTGGGTACAGAAACCAAAAGAGTATGTATTAGCTGGTTGACTTAATTTATTAAAAAGATATTCAAACCAAAATTTCATCAGACACCTTCAACATTTCACATTATCACAGTTTATTCTATAGTTTAGAAGATGGTGATAAAATATGACAAGAACTCATAGTTAAACTGTGTCAGAACAAATTCATCTTGATAATGTTAGATAACTTTGATAGAAAAGGTGTCATGGATTTGGATTTCCTTCTCTCCTTCCCCCTCCTCTGCTGTTTTTTTTTTCGCTACACTCACACTCCTCTTCAGCTGTTTCTCATTATCTCTCCTCTGTCTCGCTAATAGATTCACACCTGTTCTCTCTTCTCCCTAATCAGCCTGGCTATTTCTAGTTCCCCTTTTTTTATGTTCTCTGCTTGATTATTTTGTTTGCTGTTGATGCTGAGGTTTCTCAATTATCTTGTGCCAGTCCTGTCCTGTGTCGGATCCTACCCTCCCTCTCGTGCTCCAGTCTCAGGTCAGATCTAACGGTGCTCTGGGTTAACCTTTTGCTCTGCTCTCTGTCCAGCCCTGCTGGTGCTGACGAGTACTCTGGACAGTTACCATACCCGCCACCTGAAGTTTATCTCGTAAGAAGGGAGGTCAGCTAACGCCAGTCTCCGCACGCTGCCCGAGCGCCGGCCCGTTGATCGATGAGAACTCTGTTTGCTGATTCACGCAAAAGACTGTGTTTACCTTTTGGGTACCGGCTCATCGGCTGCATTGTGTTGTTTATGCCGAAGATTTGTTTTGTTTCAACGCTACTTCATTAAAGGAGCTTCCTTTTGCATTATCGCTCTTGGGTCCTCCTCTTTCCACATCACAGAAAGGTATGTAATGGATCAGACAGCTGTTAGTTTGACAGTATTAACTATCGATACTTAGTCGGGCAGCCCTTAGCTTCATACTTGGTCTAAATTATTTTTGCTCCCAAATTTGTATCAGTTTTACTGGTAGTACACTGTTTTAAGAATTTTTGGTAATAATATGTCACAGTTTACTTTATTTAGCTATCCTCAGTTATATAAATGAACTATAGGGTCCTGCACCCACTATTAAACAATAAATAAATAAATCTGGTCTCTGAATCATTTCAAATTGGTTTAACTGTATCCTTCGGTTATTTTCACACTTAATTATATTTAAAATCATTATGAAACCGTTTTCCTTGACCTTCCTTAAGCTTAAAGGAGCAACTGTATTTAAAGTGCTAGAAAAGAGAGAATCCATAGTTTCTGTTACATTATCAAGTTGTTCTGAGGTTTTGGATATGCTAAGGAATTTGGATAAATCAGGAAGATAACTTAAAAAGCAGTATTTTGTGGTAGAAGTGATGGTTCTTCCATACTTATAACAAGAAGTAGAATTTACAATTTTGGCTACATGAAGTTTGCACAAAACTAAATCATGATCTGATATATCATCACTTGGCTGCATAATTTCAACACTATCAACATCAATTCCACGTGACTGTATTAAATCTAGAGTATGATTTCGACAATGAGTAGGTGCTGAAACGTGTTGTCTAACACCAATAGAGTTCAGAATGTCTACAAATGCTGATCCAAATGCATCTTTTTCATTATCAACATGGATATTAAAATCACCAACTAATTAAACTTTATCTGCAGCCAGAACTAACTTGTATGTAAAATCACCAAACTCTTTAAGGTCTGTATGGTGGCCTGTATACAGTAGCCAGTACAAACATAACAGGGGATTTATCATTAACATTTGTTTCTCTAGATAATGTCATATGAAACACCATTACTTCAAACGAGTTATACTTGAAAACTGCCCTCTGAGAAATCCTGAAAACTTTGTCATAAATTGAAGCAACACCTCCCCCTTTGCCATTTAAATGCGGCTCATGTTTATAACAGTAATCTTGGGGGGTGGACTCATTTAAAATAATGTAATCATCAGGTTTTAGCCAGGTTTCTGTCAAACAGAGCACATCTATATTATGATCAGTGATCTCATTATTTACAAAAAGTGTTTTCGTAGAAAGGGATCTGATATTCATTTGTTTATCCATATTGTGTCTCTTTTTTTGTTGAAGCTCAGTTAATTTGTTAATCTTAACTTGGTTTCGATGTTTTTTGCATTTTCTAGTTTGGGGAACAGACACAGTCTCTATAGTGTGACATCTAGGTAGAAGAGTCTCTATGTGCTGAGAATTAGCTGACCTCTGTGACGTGAGGCAGCTAGCAGACGGTCAGTTTAGCCAGTCTGTCTACTTCCTGACCTGGGCCCCAGTTAGTCAAGTATAAACACTAAGACTATTTGCCATATTTCTAGAGAGAAGAGTGGCGCCACCCCAGGAGGGATGATGACCATCTCTTTTCAACAGGTCAGGTCTGCCCCAAAAGCTCGTCCACTTGTCTATCAAAGTCAAAGTCACCTTTATTTTTATAGCGCTTATAGCACATTGCGTCAAAGCAACTGAACAACATTAATTTGGAAAACAGTGTCTCAATAATGCAAAATGATAGTTAAAGGCAGTTCATCATTGAATTCTGTTATGTCATCTCTGTTCAGTTAAATAGTGTATGTGCATTTATTTGCAATAAGGTCAACGGTATCGCTGTAGATGAAGTGACCCCAACTAAGCAAGCCAGAGGCGACAGCGGCAAGGAACCGAAACTCCATCGGTGACAGAATGGAGACAAAAACCTTGGGAGAAACCAGGCTCAGTTGGGGGGCCAGGGGCCCGTTCTTCGTACGTTGCTTATTACATCCGAGATCAAATGACACATCCAAGATGATATCATCGTGCCAATCGTGATCCGGCTAATTGGGTTCTTCGAACACACCCGTTGTGTATGATTAGTATCGCTGGATTGAGTTATCTGAGATAATTGCGCGTTCATGTGTTGTCTTAAAAGGGGATATGTATCGATACTCGAAACCATGATCAGCAGTGCAGCGATTGGCTGGTGGCAAGACGGCAATGTAATGACGTCATATAATTTAAAACGACACCTGACGAAAAACTTGACAAATTTCTGGACTGTTATAAGGAAACAGCCAAGCAAACAAAACTACATAAATGTTATAATAGATGCATGAAACAGATAATAGATGCATGTTTTCATGATTCCCAATTATTTAGATTTGCAATTTATAATAGTTGTGCAGTCTTTACATTTTATTTCAATGTAGAAATGATCTATTAATCTCATTTTAAATTTGGACATTTGTTACGTGACAGCATTAATGAAAGTTTCTTAAGGGTCAATATCATGTTATCTGCATCTCCTGCGCTCCATCAAGCCACTCTAATAATAGCGGTCATCACTCAAAATAATGCACGACTCTATTATCTGTATAGCATGTGTGTAAGACTCTAATACAATTATGAAGTAATAATTTTGACAAATAAATATTTCAGTGAGTAAAACTGGCTGTGTCTATAGTAGGCTGTTATGGACCACACAGCATTTTCATATTATTTTTAAATATTTTTTTAATGATTATTATTTTAAATTATTGTCCCTGGATCAGTACGATACTCTTGTAATAAAGTAGCGGTGGTAGCAGACATATTTTGAGTATCAGTTCTGGTTGAAAGGAAGCGATCTAATCCTGTTTACATGAAATAATCCTGCTCCCGAGCAGGTTTAAGTTTACGGACCTGTTGCTATGACAGCAGCTCCGAGATGAGCTTCGAAGAACCAAACGATCCAAGATCATGCCAAATCGTCAACAATCAAATCCAGCTAACGGAGTTAGCGACGTACGAAGAACAGGCCCCAGTTCTCCTCTGACCAGACGAAACCAGTAGTTCAATTCCAGGCTGCAGCAAAGTCAGATTGTGCAGAAGAATCATCTGTTTCCTGTGGTCTTATCCTGGTGGTCCTCTGAGACAAGGTCTTTACAGGGGATCTGTATCTGGGGCTCTAGTTGTCCTGGTCTCCGCTGTCTTTCAGGGCAGTAGAGGTCCTTTCTAGGTGCTGATCCACCATCTGGTCTGGATACGTACTGGATCCGGGTGACTGTAGTGATCCTCTGATCTGGATACAGACTGTATCTGGTGGCCACTGTGACCTCAGAACAAGAGAGAAACAGACAAATATTAGCATAGATTCCATTCTTCTAATGATGTAGCAAGTACATAGGGTGTTATGTGAAGTGTTTCCAGTTCCGATTTACCTAATTAATGCAGCCTAATTAAAAGCATATTAGTATGTTATGTGTATGCCAGGTTAAAGAGATGGGTCTTTAATCTAGATTTAAACTGCAAGAGTGTGTCTGCCTCCCGAACAATGTTGGGTAGGTAATTCCAGAGTTTAGTTTTGAGAACGTAGCGGACGTAGAGGAGTATAATGTAAAAGGAGCTCATTCAAATATTGAGGTGCTAAACCATTCAGGGCTTTATAAGTAATAAGCAATATTTTAAAATCTATACAATGTTTGATAGGGAGCCAGTGCAGCGATGACAGGACCAGGCTAATATGGTCATAGTTCCTGGTTCTATTAAGAACTCTTGCTGCTGCATTTTGGACTAGCTGTAGTTTGTTTACTAAGCGTGCAGAACAACCACCCAATAAATCATTACAATAATCTAACCTTGAGGTCATAAATGCATGGATTAACATTTCTGCATTTGACATTGAGAACATAGGCCGTAATTTAGATATATTTTTTGAGATGGAAAAATGCAGTTTTACAAATGTTAGAAACATGGCTTTCTAAGGAAAGATTGCGATCAAATAGCACACCTAGGTTCCTAACTGATGACGAAGAATTGACAGAGCAACCATCAAGTCTTAGACAGTGTTCTAGGTTATTACAAGCAGAGTTTTTAGGTCCTATAATTAACACCTCTGTTTTTTTCAGAATTTAGCAGTAAGAAATTACTCGTCATCCAGTGAGTTACAGAGAGCACAGAAGGAAGATCCTGCTATTGGTGACATATTAAAACTTAAAGAAAACAACCAAACTCTCACCTGTGAAGTCAGAAGAGGGTTACATGTCCCTGTCAAGAAATTATTACATGATTGGAAAAAAATTGCACATTGAAAATGGCTTGCTGTATCAAAGGACCACTCAACAAAAACAACTGGTCTCAACTGCTGAATTTAACAAGAATGTCCTGAAGCATCTCCATGATGACATGGGTCATGTGGACACAGAAAGGTACATCTGGCTAGAGAGAGATTTTATTGGCAACATATGAAAATGGACATCAAAAATTATGTTACCAGAAGATGTTCATGCATTTAGCAAAATAAGCCTGTTACCCATGAGTAGAGCTGTAGACAAGTCCAAGTCCAGGACTAGTCGAGACCGAGTCCAAAGAGGTTCGAGTCCAAGTCAAGTCCAAGTCCAAGTGAGAGAAAAAAGGGTCCTCATCAAGACCACATACTTAACTACTGATAATGTTTGTGATGCGAGAGACAGCATATCTCCTATTCTAAGAAAATATTTGTACATTATTATTTGTAATGATCAAAAAGCATGTGCAAAGTAACAACTCAGTAGGACAGGGGTCTCCAAACTAGATCCTGGATGGCCAATGTCCTGAAAAGTTTAGCTCCAACTGACCTTAACATGCCTAGAAGATTCTAGGGTGTCTAGTAAGAGCTTGATTAGCTGGTTCAAGTGTGTATAATTAGGGTTGAGGCTAACAGGGGCGTTACACAAGATCCCGGGCCCTATGGATAGGCAGTCCTGATGGGCCCCCATGCCCCCCACCAATGAAAATATACAGGTAAAATAAAATATATTTCAGATTCATACTTTTCAAGGGCCCTCTCTTTCTTTGGGGCCCTGGTAATCAGTACTGGTTTTACCCTTGGGTCCGACCCTGGGAGCTAAACTATAAAGGACACTGGCCCTCTAGAACAGAGTTTGCAGCTGTAAGGTTAAATTATTTGTATGTACTTTATTTTCATTTTATTTACTTAATAATGCTGCTTTTGCTGACATTATGTCTGTGGTCAAAAATTAAAATGACTGATGCCTTGGCACAGTGCACGGACACACAGAAAGCTCGGGATATGACGCATTAATGCGGTTAAGGCTAGAAGGGATACGTTTGGCTCTAATGGGCATGTGCACATAAATACAGCGATATTTTTGCCATACTGTACTAGGGATTGCATAGACTACTCTGCACTGTTGGAAACAATCGACTACTCCAGCATGCATTAACCATAATGCATACAAAGTGTTTGCAAGTACGACATGAATTTTAGAATTACAATATTGCGTCAGAGCATTGCAAGAGTAATTTTAACTATAATAATACATCATACACGTTATATTATTTGTATATATTTAAAAGGCAAATATTTAAAGCTTAGGCTACGATATGATACGAATGAAAGGAATAAGCACAGCGCACTCACCAATCAAACAGCCGCGCTGCGCGTCTCAGTCTCTCAAAAGCCAAATCGGTTCTCTCTCTCTCTCTAGGCTAATAATCAGCTTCGAGACATGATTGCATCTTTACCTTTTGCTGGTTTATGCGGCACACACACATCTGTTTAGTGAAGTTCATTAACATTAAGACTCGCTCAAGTGTTCTGTTCTGCGTAATGAAAATGTGCGCATTGAATGGATTGAGTCGTGAACGTGGAACGTTTGTCGTGACATTTTAGAATTTAATAATTATTTTAGTTTAACACGACAGACATACTTGTTCAGTGATAACTACGAAAAAATATATAAAAAGTCATAACGGTCTCATCAAGTAACTGTACGACGTTGCATTCGAATGCAAAAATTTGTGATTGTTACAGATACAAATACTTTTACATATGTAATTGTTGCATAAGGCTATACATTAATACGCGTTTATTGATTAAAAAAAACTATTTAATTTGTTTTCATTTTCAATTGCATGAACCATGAGTAGCCGATTAACTCAAGCATTTTTCATTTATTTAAAAAAATCGACTAGTAGAAATCAGTAGGCTTGCAACCCCTATTCTGTGGAACAATAATTAGCATTTCATTATTGTAAAGGGTACGTTTAAGGCTATCTAGGTGTAGACATAGATAAAACACAATCTAACAGGTAGAAAATTTTATTAGAAACATTTAAACTTTTCAGGTCGCAGTAAGTGCACCGCTGGTCATGCACATCCTTTCCTGGAACAATACTGAAAGCTAAGCCAAGGATAGCCATTTTTTTAAAATTAATCTATTATGCGTCTTCATGGAGAGTGGGTCGTGGTTGCCCAGCAACAGCAGACACCACTGGAGCGCGAGCGCAGATTACAGAGTGCTTTGGAAATAAGGAGAGCTGCGTGCCTAGCATTTTTTTCACACGTTTTCGTTTGCGAAATAATGCAAATTTGGTTTTGTTTTGAAGGAATTTTTTTTTATTTTATTTTTTTGTTGACGACAGAAAAATGTCTCGAGTCCGGACTCGAGTCCAAGACCGGACTCGAGTACTACAGCCCTACCCATGAGACCCCCCTTGAAATGACCAGGACCCCCCAATCAAAATTGTCTGGAGCCGCCACTGCTCACAGGAGGCTAAATATTACCAGTAAAAAATCATTATCTGAAATGGCAACGAGATGGCGTAATTGCACTCATGCAGGCTGAAGTTAGAAGGCGAGGCGTAATTTGAGACTTCTAAAAACTTAAAGGAGTGTTTAGTCAGCGGAATTACAACCGACTTCAATGTGACTAAGAATCTGAGTGTTTTGTCAGCGCTGATTCTGCACAAAAGCGTGAGGCAGGATTCCTTTCGCTGCCAAACACACAAATGTGAACAACAGGAATTTGTCCGTCTGTTGCACTACCATACACATTTATCAAAATAGCAGTTATGATTTAAATGTTTAAGGTTTAAAATTGGGTATCTAAGCCAATTTTTTAGACCAGGAGCTTTATCGTTTATTTTCGAATACCACTGTTGTTCACCACAAATTCAATAACGATATGTAATTACAAGGCCTTTTTACTACTGAATCAGAGGAACATCACTCATGTTCAGATTTACATATTGCACAAAAAAATATATTTTCGTCTTTCAATAGGCGGGATATTAATATTAAAATGTTCTAACTGCAGAGAGATCTTGCTCTTCTCTTAACAGGAGACTTTTAACATTTTACTGCAGTGTACTTTCATTAAAATAACAGTAACTATACTGTTAGGTATTTCTAGAAACTGTTAATGTGCTGACTGATCAGCTTTTTGCCTCAGTCAGTTAGGAGTGAGTTCGCGTCTTGTGACTTATCTCACAATTTCATAATTTCATAGCGCACATGCAAAAATTATTAATAATCATATAAACTGAATGAACTGGATTGCTCACAAAACTAAGTTTGAAATGCCTGTGTTCCTCCACCAATATAAATGTAGCCGCACTGGGTAGTACATTTAAAGTTAACTCAAATGATATATATAGGTCATTTTAATAGTGACCTATATGATAATATGATTAATATATATATCTCACATGATGGTTACAATAAAAATTATTGAAGATGAAAAATAAGTCGATTGTATATATCAATAACTCATTACAAGGTGCTGTAATTTACTCATTAATATGTCAATATTCCATTCCTCACATCAATTATCGTGATAACTTTTTCTGGGAATCAATGCTAATCAAACAGTGGTTTGTCCAGCAAATGGCCGTAAGATTAATTTATCGACTTTCAATAAAATTATCACTTCTTATAATTTCAGGAAACATTGTTTCTGGCCATGAAACTATTTTCCTAAGCATTTCATTGACTCGTGATGTGAGCATTTTAGACAGAAGCAATCATGAATATATATTGGATTTTAATCATTGAACTAATAATACATCAAACTGCGATTCACAGAGTAAATATGCGTATAACAATACAAACAGTAAAAACAAATACAAGACATAACGGATACAGATGAGAGAGAGAGAGTGAGAGGATCAGCGAGAGATAATGAGAGAGAAAGGTGAGAGAATAGGCACTCAGTATGGCAAAATCACAGACAGTAACCTTTTGAAAGACAACAAGGAATCAGATCACCTTGAAAAGGTAATATATAAACTTTAAGCAGCATTTAAATCTCTCTATACTAGAAAATAATACTTGCATGTGGTCTCTTTGTGACTCGCAAGACGAGCGTGTGTCATTCCTTTGGAGCTGTGGCGCGAAGTTTTAAAGGTACACTGAACGAAATGATCCAGAGTTCATCTCCCTGGTGGGGAGAGGCGAATATGAGAATAAACTTAGTACAGAAAAGAAAAGAAAAACGGAGATGAAAGCTCCCTTAGGAGCCATGAGAACGGGCTGTTCTCTCAGACGCAGTGCTGAAGTAAGGAAGAAGAGAAGAGAGCCGTGAGAACCTCCTGGTTCAGTTCTTTTATGGCTTGACTGGTTCACACCTCTGTTCGCGCGAACAACCACTGAACGTCCGGGATCTGAAGTGGGAAAACTTTCCTTTGTCTCTGGGAAAACTGTCGCATTTATCAGAATTCCGCAGTTATATTCTAGCAAGTTGGTAATTCCAGATGAATACATTTTAAATTAATTTCCTTAATGTGAATAGTTCAGTCAAAACACGACAATTACACAGATACCAAGTTTGACCTGTAAATGTAGAAGAACCAAAGTTTCATTCATATGCAGAATTACACACATTTAAATATTGATTAACACGCGATAAAATTGCAGATACTCCAATTTGATATGGAAAAACATCTAATGCACAAAAAGACAATACTCAATACATTTAGAAAAGGTACTTTTCTCTTTCTTACAATAATTGCAGTGAGCTGGGCTTTCCTGTTGCTCCGAGTTGGGTAACAAAGTTTTATGACCTGGTCAGGGTTAGGGTTACAAACTGATGACTCTATTTGAGAACATTAATTCCAAAAACATTTCCAATTTACAAGTCAACAAATTATAATCCTCGCATAATAGGATTAACCAGTTATGCAACACACAGACCTATCAAAATACATCTTAGTAATAAAATGATGAGGGTAAAAAAAAGTTTGTGTGGGTGTGTGTTTGTGTATGTGTGTGTGTTATGGAATGTCTCTTATGTTTCGTTTCTCCTTTTGAGGCTCACGCAAGTATTTCTGGACTCTCTCAAAGGCGTAATAAATGTCACCCCCCATAGGAGGTTGCCGACATCGCGGCGCCCAAATGGTGAATTATGTTGGAAGATGTTGTAATGAAGGTCCTTTTCAGAGGTGTCAAGTAACGAAGTACAAATACTTCGTTACTGTACTTAAGTAGAAATTTGGGGTATCTATACTTTACTTGAGTGATTATTTTTCAGCCGACTTTTTACTTCTACTCCTTACATTTTCAGGCAAGTATCTGTACTTTCTACTCCTTACATTTTAAAAATAGCTTCGTTACTGCTATTTCATTTCGGCTTGTTTTCATTCCGGCTTGTCATCATTAAAAAAAAACCTATCCAGATAAATCGCGCCATCCGGATGGAGTGAATTTGATTGTGGTTGGATGATAAGTATAAACATATACCATTCCGACACCCTATTGGTCTGTACGCGATCCATCGCACCTGCACGTGACACAAATCACATCACAGTCCAGCCAGGACATAGACAGTTTTGGGTTCGTTTATCAAAAAATATATTTCTTAAAAGTAGAGTTGGGTATGGAACCTGTATCCGATCGCCTCAGAGTCAGTCCGCTTAAATTTCACATGAAACCAGCGTCAGACCGGTCTCCTCCCGTCTTTCAGCGCGCTCTTCAATCCGCAGAGGCGCAGACTGCGAACGGAGCAGCGCATGCGCACTTAAACAAACAGAGGACACAAGGTATGTGTTTATCGATAGATTGTTAGAATATCCATATCTGTGCAGTTCTTTGTCATAAATACAGTTTACAAAAGGTCACAGGGGAGCAGTCGGTTTCTCATCAACTGTAAAGTTTTCGCTCATCACACTACAGCCGTTTCCTCCAGCAAAAAAACTAGCCCTTAACACATATGAACGAACACATACTTTAATTACACTTACTTAAATATACTTGATTTAATCATACGTACTTTATACATACACTACTGTGCAAAAGTCTTAGACACGTTAGTATTTTCACTTAAAAGAATGGTGTTCGGACAGTTATTTATATATTTTGCTGTAGTGTGTCAGTATAAAATATCAGTTTACATTTCCAAACATTCATTTTGCCGTTGTCAGACTGCTTGTGCATTCAAAATCGCACTAGATTATTATTAAAATTAATGGCAAACTTATATTTCCTACTGACACACTACAGCAAAAGATATAAATAACTGGCTTAAAACCCTTTTTGGGGAGAAAATACTAATTTTTCCATAAGACTTTTGCACAGTACTGTATTTTAAAAAACGACATTGTTGCTACTTTATAAAGAATGACCATACAGTAATTCACAGAACTGATTAAAGACATTGACAGACAGCACTAATCTTAACTAAATATCAGAGTGAGTGACAGAGATACAGTACAAACATTATGTGTGCTTTTGTATTAAATAATGAACCAGATTGTGAAATACATTTATTAGCCTTAGATTAAGGGAAGCACAACTTGCACAACAAGCTATGGATTTATTTTAAATATTTGTAATGTTCTTTAAAGTTATCCATAGTTTTTTTGTGGTTCTTTTTTTAAAAGTATCGGTTCAGGCACCGTTTAGGAGCCGGTACCGTTTTAAAAGTATTGAAAAGGCACTGGACCCTACTTAAAACTTATTATTTCTCACTGGCTCATTTACCAAATGAGTGCTTTTTCTTCGTCCTCCACAAATTAAGGTACTGTAGGTAGTTCGGTAGCGAGACGTTTTAATAAATTAGCGTTTTCGATTGACGATGCAATTGACAATGTTGTGATAAGAAGGCTATACCAACTTTGTAACTCGTTACCCCTCGAACACTGGACATAGCAGACGTATGTACCAAATACAAGAAGCTATCAATCAAGAAAGTATCAGGATTATGATTTCTTTTTCAGTTTTAGTTTTTGATTAATCACTTGGATTAATCATTCATTTTGACAGCACTATAATGTTTACTGTAAATAGACAATGATATAAGAGTAATTGTTACTAAGCCTGCACCAATGTTCTTGTCCATTGCCCTCGCAGATTCCTGCAGCTAAGCTTGGATGTACATTCCATTAAAAGTTATTGATGACAAGCCTCTGAAGTTTGACTTTTTGCACCATAACAATACTTATTGGCAACTAGTCATCATATCTCTAGTCCTTTAATGTATTTGCATTGTACTAAAGTGAGTTCATTTTAAATGGGCATATATGCTGCTGAGGAAGACCTGAAGGTCGAAACGTTGCTTGATTAAATTCCTCTGGAGCAGTAGTTTTCAGTGTTCAGACTTCACTTCTTTATCTGTCTATATCATTTAGTTGTCTTGCACCTGCGTCCTAATTGGATGTTTGGGATGTGCACACCATTTTTGTATTTTCATATATGCGGCTGAAACAGGAAGCCTAGTGCATCCCAAATTTTTCAACATGAACATTTTAATATAACATTATAGTCATTATGGCCTATGGCCTTTAGAAAAATGTTTTTTTAGGAGGTGGGGTAGTGCACAATAGGCCCCTGTGGTGCGGCCTAAGCTTTTGTTCTTAATGGCATTTTTTTCCCCTTACATTACTTTTACTTTTATACTTTAAGTAGTTTTTTAAACCAGTACTTTTACACTTTTACTTGAGTAAAAAGCTTGAGTTGATACTTCAACTTCTACAAAAGTCTTTTTAAACCCTAGTATCTATACTTCTACTTGAGTAATGAACTTTTGACACCACTTTTGTTTACTCATGTTATGGTCTTTGAATGCAGAATGTGTTAGAGAGTCAGGACTCATTAATATGGAACAGATGGCTGAAATACCATCCGCTCATTAGTGTTACACCCACCTTGTTACCTCCCATTACCTTCCCATACATTCATATAACAAAGCATTTTTTTATTTATTTATTTATTCATTGTTTTATTTGCTTTTATACTCCATATAACTCCATATACAATTTTTTTATGCCAGGTGTATGATTATGGGAGGTGTCAGGCACCGCCCCCTTGGGTTGACTGTCCTTCTATGGCTTTCAGAACCTCACTGTGAGTGTATTGGGCAATCAGGGAGCTGTCCATGTTTCTTCCATTGGTGGATCTTGAACATGAGATGATGAAAGGGAACAATAGGTTACTGTTGTAGCCTCGGTTCTCTGAAACATCGAGTGGAGAGATCCACCAGCTTTGCCATGCTTGTCACAAAAAAAAAAGCAAATATACTTATTATAGAACAGCAGCACATGCAGGCCTTATATGCTCTCAGGTAAGGGGGTGGGCCTGTCTGTATAGCTAGACTTGGTGCAATTGAATGCTTCTGCACCGGTCAGGTACAGATGCCCTTCCCATAGGTGGATCTCTCCAGTCAATGTTTCAGAGAACCAGGTTTATGACAGTAACCTATTGTTTAACTGCCATCTTTCTATGGTTGAAAATTTGATTGAGTGATTACATGAGACATCATACATTTAAGTAATTTGTTCTGTTTCTTTCAAAACTTCTGTAATGTGCATTCATGTTTATTTTTGCTATAACTAGTAACTAGTAGCAACATTAAAATGCATGGAAACCACATTTAGTTTGTATTTTGTGAAAAAAAATGACAGAATTTGAAAGCTGATACTTAATTTCTGATTAAAAGTAACAAAGCACAAAACTTTTATGATTATTACGATTATTAAAAAAATAATTGGATGGCAGGCATGCTACAAATAATGAATGGACTTAAAGACGTGAAATTTTTCCAAGCATTTATACTGTTCCTCCAAACAAGATGACGAATGGAACAGTTTCTCTTAATGATCCCAGATCATCTGCATTATTGCACTGTTAGAAATCGCTGTAGATTTAGCAGCACAGTACTGTAAAAACCTACAGTACACCCCAGCTAACACAGTTATGTTGTGATGACTTATTTAAATTCATTAAATAAAGACATGATAAAAAGACATGAAGATATTTAGTAGTTACCTTCATTATTATGTTTATGCAGAAATTATTTAAATAGTTTCCTGTATATGAGGCACCTGCTACTGTCAGGACTCGGGTATGATCTGTCTTTTTTTTCTTCCTTTTTCTTACTTTGTTTATTTTTATATATATTTTTTCGTTTCTACTCATTTTTCTACACTTGTTTTCGTTTTGTTTCCTTTTTTCCTCTCTCTCTGATTTTTAATATGTTTTTCTGGTTTTTCTTCCCTTCGCTCTAGCGCCAGCTGTTCTCGCTCAGCAATCTAGGCTGCAGCTTGTCTGACGCACCTGTTCCCTATATCTCATTACTCACCCTATTTATTCTGCTTGATTTTCACCCATCCTTGTCAGTGTGTTTTGTGACCTTTTGGCGTTTGACTTCGGTTCTGTCCTGTTCTGGTCAGTTAGCTTGTTGGTTTGTCTGCCCAGTTAGTGTAACCTGTGCTTTGCCCTCAGAGGATTTCGGACCGCTCTTCTGGTTTTCGACCTGGACTGTTTTTGACTCTGATACTGCCCGCCGTTCTCAGCCCTGTCTGCACCTCACTTGACCCCTTGTCTGCCCGACTACTCTCCTGCCTGCCGCTTTGGATTTGTTGCCCCTTCTCTCCTGGCGTTCTCGTAGGCTGAGCGCACGACCTGCCCGCTGAGCAGTGTGAAGTCAAGACCGATTTTTCCCCCCAGAGGGGTTTTGTTTTGTTTTTTGACGTTAAGACGTCCTCTTTAATAAAATACTATTTTTCAGCCTCATTCCGCTCTTGGGTCCTCATCTGTCCTGACACCACACACTGACCAAGAATGGACCCAGTGGAGAGCTCAACTTGGCAGGCAGCTTTGGAGCATCAAGGAGCGATGCTGGGCCGTCACGAGATGGAACTGTCTTCCACCCGTCACTCTGTGGATGCCTTGTCGGCTCAGATCGCGGATTTAGTGGGTCGACTCGATCGTCTCACTCGACAGGAATTCCCTTCACCGCCTCCCGGGCCTCTCCCGTCCGCTTCCTCCTCTGAACCGAGAGTGAACAACCCCCCTGTGTATTCCGGTGAGCCTACTAGTTGCAAAGCTTTCCTTATTCAGTGCGAGGTGGTGTTTTCTCTTAAAGCTCGAACCTACGCATCAGATGTCTCCAAGGTGGCGTATGTCATCTCCCTGCTTTCTGGTAGAGCACGTGATTGGGGGATTGCGGTATGGGAATCACAGGCCGCGTGCTGCTTCAGTTCCTTTAAGAAGGAGATGGTTAAAACCTTTGATCAGTCTTTTTTTGGCAAAGAGGTCTCCCGACTGTTAGTGCGTCTTCAACAGGGCAGGCGTTCAGTGGCAGATTACTCTGTGTAGTTTCGTACCCTGGCCGCTACCTGTGGATGGAACCCCGAGGCCCTTATCGCTCGCTTTTTAGAGGGTCTCAATGACTCAGTCAAAGATGAACTGTTCTCCCGCGAGGTTCCTGAACAATTGGATGAGGTGATCAGTCTGTCCCTCTGCATAGACGCCAGGAGAGAGCTTCGCCGTCGAGTTCGAGCAGACTCCGAGCCTGTCACGTTCGTCCCTCCATCCCAGACTACAGAGGAGTGTGAGCCTATGCAGGTGGATCGCTTGCGCCTCACGCCCAAGGAGAAACAGCGCCACCTGTTGGAGGGTCTCTGCCTGTATTGCGCGGCTCAAGGACACCGAGCTCACTCCTGTCCAGCTAAGGCTGCTCGTTCGCCACAGAGGGTTAATCTGAGTGGTACTGCCATTTCACCCGCTCACAGGTCACGCACTCTTCTGTCTGTGTCTCTGTTTACTAAACACACTTTGTTTATGGCTTCAGCACTCGTTGATTCAGGAGCAGAGGGCAACTTCATAGATGAAGAGTGGGCTCGCGTTCGGGATATACCCATCCAATCCCTGCAGTCACCAATAGTCGCTCACGGACTCGATGGCAGGCCACTCATGCAGATCTCTCGGATCACTAATTCGGTGAGTCTTCTTACCTCCGGGAACCACCGGGAGGACCTCAGATTCCTAGTCTGTAAATCTCCATCTGTCCCCTTTGGTATTGGGTCATCCTTGGCTCGTTCGCCACGGGCCGAACATTAACTGGGCAGACAATGTAGTTTTGTCATGGAGTCAGTATTGTCATACACATTGCCTTCTGTCTTCCTTCTCCCCGGTCTCTGTTTCTGTTTCCCTACAGGAGGAGGAGGCGGATCTTTCTCGAGTTCCTGCTTGCTACCATGATCTGTTGGCGGTCTTCAGCAGGTCCCGGGCTGTATCTCTTCCTCCTCACCCACCGTACGACTGTGCCATCGATCTCCTCCCTGGTGCTTCTCCGCCTCGCGGACGGCTGTATTCTCTCTCCACACCCGAGCGCAAAGCGATGGAGAAGTATTTAAGTGATTCTCTGGCAGCCTGTATTATTCGTCCCTCTTCTTCTCCGGCTGGTGCGGGGTTCTTTTTCGTGAAGAAGGATGGCTCTCTGCGCCCCTGTATAGACTATCGAGGGTTGAATGACATCACAGTTAAGAACTGGTACCCTCTGCCGCTGATGTCTTCGGCCTTCGATCTCCTGTAGGGGGCCGAGTTCTTCACGAAATTGGATCTTCGCAATGCTTACCATCTAGTGCGGATCAGGGAGGGGGACGAATGGAAGACCGCGTTTAACACGCCTCGTGGGCACTTTGAATATCAGGTTCTCCCCTTCGGCTTATCCAACGCTCCAGCTGTCTTTCAAGCACTTTTCACCGATGTGCTGAGGGACATGATCGACAGGTTCGTTTTTGTTTATTTAGATGACATCTTAATTTTCTCTTCTTCTTTTCAGGATCATGTCCAGCACGTACGACAGGTGCTTCAGCGGCTGTTAGAGAATCAGCTGTTCGTTAAGGCGGAGAAGTGCAAGTTCCACGTTCAGTCAGTTTCATTCTTGGGACACATTATCTCGGTGGGGGGGATTCGCATGGACCCTGCGAAGGTGAGAGCTGTCTCCGAATGGCCGACACCTGATTCCCACAAGGCGTTACAGCGGTTCCTGGGTTTCGAAAATTTCTATAGGCGATTCATCAGGAACTTCGGGCAGGTGGCGGCCCCTCTGACCGCGCTAACCTCCACCAAAGTCAACTTCCGTTGGTCAGCAGATGCCCAAGCGGCGTTCGATGAATTAAAACACAGATTTACTTCAGCCCCCATCCTGGTAACTCCAGAGACTTCCCGGCAGTTCGTGGTGGAGGTGGATGCGTCAGAGGTCGGTGTCGGTGCCGTGCTCTCCCAGGTATCCTCCGTAGATAATAAATTACATCCTTGTGCTTTTTTTTCACACCGTTTGTCTCCCACAGAACGAAACTACGACATCGGTGATCGCGAGTTGTTGGCAGTTCGACTGGCTTTGGAGGAGTGGCGTCATTGGCTGGAGGGAGCGGCCATTCCATTTCTGGTGTGGACTGACCACAAGAATTTGGAGTACATTCGGTCTGTACGCCGGCTAAATGCCAGACAGGCTTGGTGGGCGCTCTTCTTCTGGTGCATTGACTTCACCCTCTCTTATTGACCCGGGTCCAAGAACGTTAAACCCGATGCGCTGTCTCGTCTTTTCGCTTTTCCAGGCGATCCGCCTCCCGGCACTATAATACCTCTGGGGTGCGTGCTGGGGGCGCTTACCTGGGGAATCGAGAAGCTTGTCTGATGAGCGAAGGGGGGAGTCGGAGTACCCGCGGGGTGTCCCACGGGCCTGCTCTTCGTGCCCAGGTCAGTTCGCTCCACCGTTCTCCAGTGGGGTCACTCCTCCAAAATCATGTGCCATCCAGGAGTGAGGAGGTCGCTGGCTGCCATCCGCCAGCGGTTTTGGTGGCCTGCCATGGCGGAGGATGTCCGCCGGTTCCTGGGGGCGTGCCCGGTCTGTGCTCAAAATAAATCCTCTAATTATCCCCCCACTGGTCTGTTAATGCCGCTTCCCATCCCATCCCGCCCCTGGTCCCATATTGCCCTGAATTTTGTAGTTGGACTCCCTCCATCCAGTGGCAATACTGTAATTCTCACTGTAGTGGATAGCTTTTCCAAAGCGGTCCACTTCGTTCCCCTTCCTAAACTCCCCTCGGCTAAAGAAACGGCCCGTGTGGTCATTGATCACGTCTTCTGGATTCACGGCCTTCCGGAGGACGTGGTCTCTGACAGGGGGCCCCAGTTCGTTTCGCATTTTTGGAGAGAGTTCTGTCGACAGATTGTAGCCTCCGCGAGTCTGTCGTCAGGCTTTCATCCACAGACCAACGGCCAGACCGAGCGTGCCAACCAGGATCTCGGTCGGATGCTCCGCTGCCTGGCATTCCATAACCCCTCCTCCTGGAGTGATCAACTCACCTGGGCAGTATATGCTCACAACTCGCTACCGGTGGCGTCTACAGGTATGTCCCCGTTCATGAGTAGTCTGGGTTATCAGCCTCCTCTGTTTTCTTCCCAGGGCTCCAAGGCAGCTGTCCTCTCAGTTCAGGCTTTTGTTCAGCGTTGTCGCCGCACCTGGAGGAGGGCCAGGGAGGTGCTTCTCCGAGCTAGGGGATGCATTAAAACTGCCGCAGACTGCCACCGAAGGTTGACGCCCCGTTATGTCTGCGGACAACGCGTGTGGCTCTCCACCAAGGATTTGCCACTGAGAGTCCCATCACGAAAGTTGGCACCTAAGTTCGTGGGGCCGTACCATATTTCCAAGGTCGTCAACCCGTTGATGGTCTATCTCCGGTTGCCCAATTCTCTTCGTCGTGTGACCCTGTCTTCCATGTGTCCAAAGTTAAGCCTGTCTTGCGTTCTCCCCATTCTCCTACTGTGTCTTCTCCTTTACTGTTCTCTTGCATATAGGGTTAGGAGAATCTTAGACTCCAGACGTCGTGGGCGGGGATATCAGTACCTGGTGGACTGGGAGGGGTACGGTCCGGAGGAGAGATGCTGGGTTCCAGCCCGGGACGTCCTGGACCGCTCGCTCATCAACCAGTTTCACCAATGCTGCCCTTCCTCGGGAGCGCCGGGAGGCACTCCTGGGGGAGGGGGTAATGTCAGGACTCGGGTATGATCTCTCCTTTTTTCTTCCTTTTTCTTACTTTGTTTATTTTTGTATATTTTTTTCGTTTCTACTCATTTTTCTAAACTTGTTTTCGTTTTGTTTCCTTTTTTCTCTCATCTTTTTTATATGTTTTTCTGGTTTTTCTTCCCTTCGCTCTAGCGTCAGCTAATCTCGCTCAGCAATCTAGGCTGCAGCTTGTCTGACGCACCTGTTCCCTCTATCTCACTACTCACCCTATTTATTCTGCTTGATTTTCACCCATCCTTGTCAGTGTGTTTGTGACCTTTTGGCGTTTGACTTCGGTTCTGTCCTGTTCTGGTCAGTTCGCTTGTTGGTTTTTCTGCCCAGTTAGTGTAACCTGTGCTTTGCCCTCAGAGGATTTCGGACCACTCTTCTGGTTTTCGACCTGGACTGTTTTTGACTCTGATACTGCCCGCCGTTCTCAGCCCTGTCTGCACCTCTCTTGACCCCTTGTCTGCCCGACTATTCTCCTCCCTGCCGCTTTGGATTTGTTGCCCCCTCTCTCCTGGCGTTATCGGAGGCTGAGCGCACGACCTGCCCGCTGAGCAGTGTGAAGTCAAGACCGATTTTTCCCCCCAGAGGGGTTTTGTTTTGTTTTTTGACGTTAAGACGTCCTCTTTAATAAAAAACTATTTTTCAGCCTCATTCCGCTCTTGGGTCCTCATCTGTCCTGACAGCTATAAAGGTCTGGTATTCTTCATCTGCTTGTGTTTCTGCAGGAAGATGTTCCTCATCTTTTTGTGTTTCTGTAAGTTGGTTATGTTCTATAATACTGCTTTACTATCAGAAGAAAAACCTAAACTATATTACCAATTAACAATGAACTATAGCTCTTGAGCTTCTCAGAAGATAACAGAAATAAAACAACAACAATCATATTGAGTAAAGGTATGAATTTTAATTGTTTTATTTATTTATTTTTTACAGCATCTCCACTGTATTATTTGGCCCACCCCAAATGATATCACCATTTTAGTTCAAGAAAAGGAGCATATTGACTTTATCAGGAGAATCTGAGATCTCTAATTTGTGACTATGGCTTCAGCTGTGGAGAAGACTTTCAGACTGCTGAGGAGCAGAGTCAGGTGGTGGACAACTGTGAGAAAAGAGGTACAGTGTCTTTCTTACAAAACAGTTCTTATCAGATTTCATTGGTGAATTAAAATATGCAATTTAATCTTAAACTTGACGAAAAGTTTTGGAGAATATGATGTTTCCCCATTCCAAGAAACTGGAGCTGCACTTTAAAGATGGCCTCGGGGTGACTTGTCCTAAAGGGAATTTGGTCATATTCACAATTTAATCTCATGCAGTTGCCAGATATGCAAGAAATACATACTTAGATTTAATTTATTTATTTATCTTACAGAAACCTATTGTAAATAAGTTACTCGTTATCTCTAGTGGGGACGAATGTTGCTACTATATCTAACAATAGACACTGAGCTTGCTCATTATTAGTCAGGGGATTTACAGTTATAGTTTAGTTATAGTAGTTTTATATCTGTCTTCTTTATGAAATCTCTGCTTTTGTCTTTTGTTTAATATTACATGCATTTATGTTTCTTTAGGATTGTATATGAAATTGTAAAGTATTAACTAATTATAATAAAACTAATAATAAAATAATTCCCCAGGTTTACAAAACTTTGCTGCTTCAGGAAGTACCCATTCCCACTTTGAAACCAGTTAAATGTTGAAACATCATTTCACGTTCTCATTGTTATCCTGCCCCCTAATTGATGATGCTTCTCATGATGATGCTTGACATTAAATGAGAGAGAGAGACAAGAATTAGTTGTTTCCTTAACAATCCTCTTTGCTGTCTTTGAATAGACATACACATTTGTATTTCAGAGTCAGTAAGACACTTTGAATCACAAAATGATTCATAAACATGTTGGTAAAAAATAATACACACTGTATAGATCAAATAAACAATATATAAATGATAGCAACCTTAACCGAATATACAGAAATGCCCTAATTCTTACAACTGGCCTTAATTCAGGTAAGTATCTTAAGAAAACATCTCAAGTAAGTATTTCAGGTAAGTGATACATAGGTAAACTTTTCGTGTCTTAAAATTATTAATAAAATAAATAATATCTTTTTTTTTTTTTTTTTTACATTAAAACATGTAAATTACAGTTTGGTATGACAATTAATTAATTTAACTAACCTTGACATTAAATGAGAGAGAGAGACAAGAATTAGTTTTTTTCCTTAATGGTCCTATTTGTTGTCTGAGGATGCGCTGCAATCGTCATGGTAACTCTACTCTCTCAACTGTCAGAAAATGCAGGTGAACTACACAGTGCAAACACATCATATATTTAATTAATTAAAATAAAAATTATTTACAGATGTAAATAGAAAGAAATGTGTAAAAATAAAAATGAAATATATATAAATAATTTAATTTTTTGACCCAAACTATATGTAGGGTGGTCACACAAGTGTTAATAACTTCTACTATATATTGTGTGTCAATGGTGTTAGCATCAAACTTGATACAATAAAAAAAAGATAAAATAAAAATATACAACAAAAAAACAATAAGCATATTTTTTCTTGCAAAAAGATTATTTTTATAATTATTTTTGAAACTTTTTTAAAGTTTCTTGAATAACAGATAAACAGTGTGACCGTACTGATAGGGTTGCCAACCGTTCTGTATAATATGAAATTGTCCCATATTTAAGGCATCAGAGACGCGTTCCATATGAAAGCTGTACAGAATGCAGTTTGTCCTGTATTTAATGCCGTATGACCACCTAGACCATACGAATAACAAACTCTAAATTATGGCTGTGCAATTAATCACATTCAATTGTCATGCGTGAATATTTATCAGGATAGCCCATCGTGGGCGGGGCTATCAAGGATTATTTCAAGCTGGTAATAAAGTTGAATAAAGTTTCTTAAACTAATCCTATGACTGTTCAAATTTTTTAAATAATAATAATAATTATTATTATTATTGTAATGTGTTTCTCAGTACTCTGTTTATCTGAACAATTACAGAACTTATCATTTAGGTAGCACTGGAAGACCACTAATAAAGGCATTTTTCTCTGAATGTCTCTAAGATTACTTGTTGACATTCTAAGACAGTAGAACTGTACGTTTCTCATGAATGACTGAGATTAATCTTTTTAAATGTGTATGATTTCATTCAACATGGAAATAAAAATACTATAGTAATTTATAGTAAATACTTTAGTGTTTTTTAACCACACTATAGTAAAGTACTTGAATTAATTTGTGGTAATTCTATAGTTGCTGTTGAAATATAACAATTATGGTAATATAAACAAATGACTTTTGCCTCAATATTGTACTATGTTTTCTACAACTATATTATACCACAATGCACTGCAATTTACCATAGTAAAATCAAAATGTGACCGTATGTGTCTTCAAAGAGAGAGTGCCACACGAAAATCCAAAAAGAAGTTAGTTTTTAATTATAACAACAGCGAAGAACAAACACATACATAACTTTAAGGACCCACAAACAAGAACTACAGTAAACAGACAGGGTATATAAACACATGGAATGTAATCAGAAAGAACAGAAACAGGTGGGGAGTAATCAAATAACTAAACAAGAAAAGGATCCACCTGCACACAATCACCGCGGGCTGATCGGACCCAGCTGAAACCGCTCAGAGGACGACTACAAAAGCTGCACCCGAGAAGACACGGGTGAGAAAGCTCTCCTACAGAAAAGCCAGCTAATGTTGTGTCTCTTATCTCTCCAGAAAGCGAGTGACCGATCCCCTTTGCACTCAGCCGGCCTGCGAACAGGATCACGCAGCACCGAGGACGAGCACAGGACACTTCTGGCACCTTCATAATAACTGTCACCAATAAATACACCCTCCGGGGCTTCAAACTTTCATTTCAGCCTGCCGTGTGATTCTTCAGCCTTTTAGTTTTATACAAAACATTAAATTCCACTGAATTGAAAGAAGCAAGATAGAATAGCTATCCTGTACATGAGTTTATAGTTGCAAATATTTGTTTGTTACAATTCAGAAGCCAGCTATTAAATACCCTGTTAAATAAAGTGTTAGAATTGGAGTGTTTAGAGTGTTTAGAATTGGAGACATGGAGGAGATCATGTAAATCATTATGAGGGGAGTTAAGCCAATATTTTTATACACAAACAGGTTCATAAATTTCAGGCAAATGGTCATCTAATTTATTCCAGTTCAATTTTAATGGGGGAAAAACTGTTTCTTATGCACTATAATTTTAATCCATTTAATATTCTTGATACTGACATTGTTTTCATTCCTTTTCAATTTACTGTAATGCAGAAAAACATGTTAGGTTTGAGTATCCATGTTTCTCAACATTGTTAGACTTTTTTGAGGAACACATACAGTATGTTTAAAAGAATATTAGGCATCAACAGCCTGAGAAAACATTCACAACAATTGTATGAAAAATGGTGACTGGGGATGCTGATAACTGCTCAATGCACAATCCTGCTTGCTAAACATTTATGTTCCACAGAAGAAAAAGTCTGAATTTGGAAAACACAAAGGTAAATAAATTACCTAATTTTCATTATTTAATAAGACGAATAAAAAGGACCCTGCCTAAACAAACAATACCATATTTTGGTATTGGAAATTACTTTCCTGAAAACAGTTGCCTTAATATTTGCATAATACATAATACCAAATGCACATTTAAACTGCTATACAAGCCTTTTGAAATGTATATTGTAACATCATAGTACTTTATGCATTAACATTCAGGTATCGGATATCCTGTATTTTCAGTCTGAGCACAGGTTACAATAAAGTCACAATTGCATTCCTTAGATGCAAGTATAAGTCTATTGCTTGATAGGAGTCCTATCAAAATGAAAGTGTGCTTTAGTCATAACAGAATTACAAATGTCATAGACATCACTGTGACAAGGTATAGATGAATGAAATGTGCATTCTGTCTTGCACAGCTGTAGGTCTCCTAGGTCCACTGGTGGCATGTAGTTCTCTGTTCTGTAGAGCTCTGGGAATAAGTACATGACATTGGGTCTACCGCTTGGCACAGTTCTTATTAAATGTGCAACCCACACACGTGCAATTCATCCTGCAATTAAATAAATAAATATAGACAAAGGTTTGCATTGAAGTTATTCAACCTGCAATTGGAAGTGTCATTTTTTTTTTTTTTTTTTTTTGTCTCTAGATCATCAATATCCATAAACCACGCTTCATTTAGGTCTTCATTAAAGTGACTTTTTAATAGAAATGCTATATTTACAAAATAGCATAAACTTATTGTTATAACCCCACAATTCAATGACTGTGACTTAGAATTAATGGGATAGATCATCCAAAATATGTTGTTCCAAACCTGAATGAGTTCCTTTATTCTGTTGAACACAAAATAAGATATTGTGTAGAATGCTGGTAACCAAGTAGTTTTTCTTACTATGGAAGTCGATGTCCAATGTCTTCACAGACCATATTGCTACAACAACCTGGTCCTGGAGATTTGCCTTATACAACATTAGGAAGATTAGAACCTTCCTGTCAGAGCAAGCCACTCAACTTCTTGTCCAAGCTCTTGTTCTCTCCAGACTGGACTATTGTAATGCTCTCCTGGCAGGCCTTCCTGCATCTACTATCAAGCCTCTGCAACTGATCCAGAATGCAACAGCGAGGGTTGTCTTCAATGAGCCAAAAAAATCTCACGTTACTCCTCTCCTCATCAGGTTACACTGACTACCAGTAGCTGCTCACATCAAATTCAAGGTACTGATGCAAGACAGCCACTGGCATAGCACCAACATACCTAAATTCACTAGTTCAATTTCAAGTGCCCTCCAGAAGTTTGCGTTCTACAAGTCAACGACGCCTTGTGATGCCATCCCAAAGAGGTTCGAAATCACTCTCACAGACCTTTTCCTGGACTGTGCCCAGGTGGTGGAATGACCTCCCAATCTCAGTTCGAAGTCTTTACTCATTTTCAAAAAAACATCTAAAGGCTCACCTTTTTCACCAACACTTAACCAACTAATACAAACTGGCTGTGTGTTCTGTGCTAGACTAAATGAGACTTGCCATGGCACTTGTATACTGTTATTGTTCTCTTGTTGGTCTGGTGCTTCTATTGTTCTCATTTGTAAGTTGCTTTAAAAAAAAAGTGTCTGCTAAATGATTTAATGTAAATGTAAATGTCTACCATCAGCTGTTTGGTTGTCAGCATGAAGGCAATAAGCTCATCCAGGTTTGGAACAACATAAGGGCGAGTAAAGGATGAGAGAAATTTCAGTTTTGGAATTAAAGGGAGAGTTCATCCAAGTCACACTCATGGAATTGGGGGGTTAGTTTGACCCCACACAGTAAAAGATCAACTGTATAAAACAATATACACTTTTGATGATGCAGATTATGAAGTTTTCACAAATTGGCATTAGGCAATTTTTTTCTTTTTTTATTAATGTGAATTTTTATTACACAATTATTTACTTATAAGGTTATGCTGTGTTTTGGGGGATATGTGGTATTTTATTTAGTTTTTACTACAATAAACTATGAATTATTACATTAATTCAATAAAAACTCTAAAATAAAATGAATAAGTGGGCAATGTTATGGATAATAAAATGGATTTTCGTTACTTTTGGTGAATTGAGTCCTAAAGTAATGCTTTATATCCAAATTATGCTGTGCAGTGTTTTAAGACAAAAGTGCAGTGTTTTAAGACTTTTAAGACAAAACTCACTTGGATAATTCCCAAGAAACAGAAACGGATGAGATTTTTATACAAAAATCCCCCATCAAACAATCTTCTGTCCTTCAGGTCAGTGAACAAAGAGATGAAAAATTCCATGCATCCTTTCCTGAGGAATCCCCACCAACTCTCTATTCACTGATTGGCTATGCTTGCACCTTCTACGTAGCTGTCAATGTTGGAGTCTTCCAGAATGCTGCATCTGAGCAAATGCTGGAAGTCTCTCACGTGCCTGTTCTCTGTTCCACAGTCACCTCTCATGGTCGGAGAACAGCCACCTAAGCTCTCCACAGTTTCCACATAATATCCTCCGATGACCTTCGGGTTAATGCTGGTTGTGAACGCATTCAGCCAAATGATCTTCATTGAAAAACTGTCAATACAGCCATTTATCCAAATACCATATGGCTTTAGTTTATCGTAAGAATCAAAATACCAGATTTAAATAGGTCCTTTTGCAAAATAGTTACACAAATGGAGACGTCGGGCTTTCCTAAATTCAACTCCAGCAGGATCTAACAAGCTAAAAAATTAAGCGAACATGTTTTTTTCTAATGTGCAGTGCGTTTTTGTTACACTTTGCAAGCATTCACATGTATCCGTGGAGCTGGCCTGACGTTTGGGGTTGATGCTGGATAAATGTGATAGCATCTTCGACACTTGAGTAATTTTTTCATCGAAACGGGCGTCTAGACCTCAAAATGCATTTTAGATGTCGCTCAGTGATTACATATCTGTGTCGAAATGCAAGAACAGAAACAATGTCTCTATATTGAAGGCCAAGTTTATAATAGATCTCAATCAATTTGTGTGCATCCATGCTTTTGCTTCCTTATAAGATGGCAGAGAGTGAACCCGATACTGTAGCGTGTAAGCAAACAGAAAGTTTCTCATAGGCACGCCATAGTTTCTCGTGTGAACGAGAAAGTGTATGCGTTTTTTTTTTTTTTTTTTTTTGCAAAGGTCCCTTTAGGGTCTCCATAGAATAGTGAGTGCTAAAGTTAGAGGGTCAAATATAGATGGAAGAAATGTGTTTAGCCGATTCTTGAAGATGGCTAAGAACTCAGGTCATTCCACCAGGAGGGAACATTTAATTTAAAAGTTTGTAAACGTGACTTTGTGCTTCTTCGGGATGGCACACCAAGCAACGTTCACAGAATGCAAGCTTCTAGAAAGCACATAAGTCTGAAGTAATGAATTTAGGTAAAGGGGTGCAGAGCCAGTGGTGGTGTTGTAGGCAAATCTTATGCAAGCATAATAGGATCAAGCGGACAAGTAGTAGGATGATTAGAAAGGATGAGCTTGGAGACTTCTGCATAAGAGAGTGAAGAGAAGGATGTAAATGAGTGTATGTTTGCTGGTAAGATGTGCCTGATGGATTGTGGTGTGGAACATAGTGCACTGATTTTATTAATGAAAAACATGGCAAAGTTGTCAGCTATTAGAGTTGATGCAGGAGGAGCTAGGAAAATATTTTAAAAAGCATGCAAGAGTAAGACGAATTGTTAATTTTGTTATAGTATCATGTCCTTTTAGCAATAGAGACATTAGCAGAAAAGTAAGAGACTGACACACATTAAGGTCAGTAGTATTTTTGGATATGCAGCTCTAAGCTTAGCACAATGTTCGTGTTGAACATCAGATAACCAAGGAGCAGAAGGGGTGGTACGGGCTGGCCTGTGAGACAAGGGGGCAAACAATGTCTAAATAAGATGTAAGAGTGGAGCAGAAAGTATCAGTAGCACTGTTATCATCAAAAGATGCTCACAGTTTAGGGGAAGAAAGCAAAGGTGAAACCATAGCAGATAGCCGGGAGGTTGAGAGTGAGCGTAGGTTACATCAAAAGATGACATGTGGAGGGATAAGTGATGTGTCAGGGACCATGCTGAGGTTAAGAGTGGGGAGGAAGTGATCCGAGGTGTGCAGTGGAGTAACCAGTACATGATCAGTGGAGCAGTGTCGTGTGTAAAAAAGGTCCACTTGGTTGCTTGACTTGTGAGTAGCAGTAATTGACAATTGGTTGAGATCAAAAGAGGCAAGCAGAGTGTGGAAGTCTGCAGACAGAGATTTATCTAGGTGGATGTTGAAGGTCTCCAAGCATAAATAGGGGAGTACCATCCCAAGGAAAGGTTGAGAGCAGCACATCTAATTGCATGAACTGCTGCAAACTTCTACAAAGGATTGTGATTCTTGAAACAAAGTTACTTGCTGGACTTCCAAAACAGGCGGAACACTTAGCAGACCATCGTCATGGACCCTCCCAGCATACAGCCGGTGAGTCCCATGAATCTTCTGAATCTCAACAGTTTATACCAAGTGTAGAGGAAACAAGCCAAAACTGATCGCTGCACTATTCGATGGCACAAACAGGGAGCGAGACCCAAAGGAACACGAGACATCAGATTGTCCTGGGTTTCTCGTATTGCTGGCGTAGCTTCCTCTACCCCAGATACAACTATGACAAGGCTTGTAAATACTGGAATTCTACCACCCCCTATACATCTTGAGGATAGATTTGAAGCATTAATGAAAGTGGGTGAGGAATCCCCAAATGTGATTAAACATCTATTGGATCAGCCAGCAGCTAACACTGCTACTAACACGTGCTCAAGGTCGAGCAGACAGCGGCATTCAGCTCAAGAGTGCAGCCGAGCCAAGGACTCTGATAGTGGGTGACTCTATTATCAGAAACATCCGTAGCAGGACTACATCAACATGCTGCCTTCCTCAAGCAACAGTCTCTGATGTGAACAAGGAACTTCAGAACATTCTGATGAAGCACAAGACTGCAAATCGAATCCTCATCAATGTGGGAAAGAATGATATTCAGAAAGAGCAGTCAGAACTCCTTAAGAAGGACTTCAGTGAACTCTTTAAAACACTCCGAAGATTCAAAGTTCAGTCGTTCATCAGTGGACCACTTCCAGCAAGGAGAACAAATATGTTTTCACGTTTGCTTGGGCTGAACACATGGATACAAAGATCTTGTAATATAAAAGGAGGGAATTTCATTGACAACTTCAATCTTTTCTGGGGCCATAGACAATTGTTTAAACCGGATGGCCTTCACCCAAACAAACTTGGTGCTAAGGACAATATTTACTTTTCCCTCCGTCATCCTTCAGCAGAGTGTGTCAATCCATTCAGCACACACCGGGCTGATTTATCATGTGGTTGACATATCCCACAAGGACACCATGATAACACCATGCAGCCAAAACAAGCACTGCTGATGGACACTATCCCAGCTGAGCCCTGCCCACGGAGCTCCTCACAGACAGATTGTGATGTATCAAAACAGCTACAAGATTCAGCACCCAGGGATGACTTCCTGAAAACAACCAGGGAAGCCAGGACAACATATCACAGCCACCGGAAACACCGGAGACACAGCCTATCTCACCAGACACATTATTCCTCTCTCCAGCATCTCCACTTCTGTGCTTTTCACAGAAAATGGAGGAATTGGTGTATGCTGGGACTAAACTCTCTCACTCATTTGCTGCAAGCCCGCAGATATCAACAAAAAAAACGGCGGGCCCCCCAACCACCAAAGCCTGTGGGCCCTGCTCCTGTGAGAGTTCTTCGACCGCTGCCACAACGCCAGGGCCCAAATCCTCTATCTGCTGAAGGTGAACCAAAAACAAATGATAGTACCTCTCAGTGATATATCAGGCCCCAGTGAAAAAAAAAAATATGATCACTCGATGGCGCCGCACATGGCTGCTTCAGTTCTTGGCTCTCCAGTGTTTGTACTGTTTTTGTTCGTTTTTCCTGTTTTTTGTTTAACAAACACGATCAGCTTCACCAGGGATGAACTGCTGAACATTCGGCAGAACACACCACAAGATATTTTACCAGATTTAAATTATTCAAACGTTTTACTGAACGTTGTTATCAGAGGAGCAGCGGCGCTGATCAAGCGCTTCAGGACGTGCAGACGGGGGGAGCGAGCGGGAGCGCTCGTCAGATTCAGGAAGCGCGGATTTCGAACGCCGTTGCCAAGCATCCATCTGGCAAATCTCCGCTCTCTACCTAACAAAACAGACGAACTCCATCTGCTCTCTCGGACAAATAAGGATTTCTCACACTTTGCTGCTCTGTGTTTCACGGAAACTTGGCTGAATGACGCCATACCGGACAGCACGCTCCATCTTTCGGGCTTTCAGCTGTTTAGAGCAGATCGCGACGCAGAATCAACGGGGAAATCGTGCGGTGGCGGAACATGCTTTTACATCAATGAACGCTAGTGTACAGATGTAACTGTATTAAAGAAGATGTGCTGCTCAAACCTCGAAACACTCTTCATTAACCGCAAGCCATTCTATTCTCCGCGGGAGTTTCACTTGTTCATTCTGGTCAGTATTTACATTCCTCCACAAACGCACGTGAGCTCAGCTTTACAGAAACTCGCTGATCAGATCACAGACACAGAACAACAACACCCGGAGTCTGTTTTAATCATTCTTGGGGACTTTAAAAAGCCAATCTCTCCCGTGAACTTCCAAAATACAGACAGCATGTTACATGTTCCACCAGAGACAGTAATATACTGGATCACTGTTACACCACAATGAAGGATGCATATCACTCTGTAACAGATATGCAGGTCACCGATTCATGGGTTAAATTCAGGCATATAAAATGAAACCTTTTTACACTGAATGCCTGGCCTGGCGCCAGCCTGGCTGGATTTAAATTATTTACGACAAGAAGTTCCAGAGTCACGTGAGCAGCCTCAAAGGAGAAACGAACCCCCCCCCCCCCCCCACATTCCTAAACACACACACATAAACTTTTCTTAATAATAAAGTCCTTAATAATATGTATTTTGAATATGTTTGTGCGTTGCATAAAATGGTTAATCCTTGTTATGCGAGGATTCTAATTTTACTGACTTGTAAATTGGAAATGTTTCTCCTAATTTTAATGTTCTCAAATAGAGTCATGATTCTGTAACCCTACTCCTGACCAGGTCGTAAAACTTTTTGATCCCACTGGGAAACAGGACAGGAAAGCTAACTCTTAGAAAAGAGAATAGTAAAAGGTACTCAATGTATTCTAAATGTATTAAGTATTGCTTTTTGGTGCATTAGATGTTTCCCCATATAAATTGGAGTATCTGCAGTTTATATCGTGTGTTAATCAAACTTTAAATGTGTGTAATTCTGCATATGAATGTAACATGTTTTGATCCTTTATATTCCTTTATATTTTGATCCTTTATATATTATTTGTCATATCTTTTTAATCATCATGCTTTGACGGACTCACCTATATAAAGCAAATTAATGAAAAATTTATTAATCTGGAATTACGAACTTGCTAGAATATCACTGCTGAAATCTGATAAGCCCTAATTTATTAGGGTGGGTGTTTCCACAGAGACAAAGGAACTTTTTCCCGCTTCAGATCGCGGACGTTCATTGGTTGTTCACGCGAACAGAGGCGTGAACCATTTCAAGCCATAAGAGCTGACCCAGGAAGTTTCCTCTCTCTCTCTTGCCCTTTTTCTCTGACCCTGCTCATCCTTCTGCGCGGCCTCAGTCGACGCTCCTATCGCCGTCCCTCTCAGCACGCCGGCTGAGAGGACAGTCGTTCTCAAGGCTCCTTCGGGAGCTTTCATTTCCGTTGTTTTTGTTTCTTTTCATTACTAAGTTTATTCACCTATTCGTCTCTCCACACGAGGAAGACGAATTCTGAAACATTGCTTTGTTCGACCTTTCAAATACCGCGCAATTCCGCATCAGCCTGGAAGACGAACGAACACTCCTTGCCACAAAGGACCACACTGCTCTAGCACACGCACACTGGTTTCAAAAGACCATGCTCACGCACGCTGGACCCATGCAAGTATCATTCTCTATGGAGATTTAAATGCTGCTTAAAGTTTGTCTATGATTTGATTCGTTGTTGTCTTTCAAAGGTTACTGTCTGTGATTTTGCATAACTGAGCTCATTCTGTGATCACGCTCTCTCTCTCTCATTTCTCTCTCGTCCTTTCTCTCTCATTCCTTCTCTTCCTCTCTCATTCATTCTCTCTCTCTCTCTCTCCCTCTCCCTTATTTGGATTCCGTTATGTCTTGTACAAAGTTTACTGTCTTTATTGTCGTACGCGTATTTACTCTGTGTGATTTGTAGTTTGATGTATTATTAGTTCAATTATTAAAAGCCAATATGCATTCATGATTGCCTCTGAACCGCTCACATTACGAGTCAATGAAATGTCTGATCTAGCTACACGCTGTTTACTTTGAGTAACTAAATTTCATAATGATAGGATAATGTTTTCATGGCCAGAGAATATTTTCCTTGAATTATAAGAGGTGATAACTTTATTGAAAGTTGATAAGTTAATCTTACGGCCGTTTGCTGGACAAACCACTGTTTGATTTGCGGTAATTTACAGTAAGAGATATCACTATAATTGATATGAATAATGGAATATTGACATATTAATGAGAAAATTACAGTGCCCTGTAATGAGTTATTGATATATGCAATTGAGCTGCTCTCCCCCCACTCACCATCATGAACAGCACTGTGACTGCAGTGGAGTCATTCAGATTCCTGGGAACCACCATCTCACAGGACCTGAAGTGGGACAATCACATTGACTCCATTGTGAAAAAGGCCCAGCAGAGGTTGTACTTCCTTCGCCAGCTGAGGAAGTTTAACCTGCCACAGGAGCTGCTGAAACAGTTCTACTCAGCCGTCATTGAGTCTGTACTGTGTACTTCTATAACTGTCTGGTTTGGCTCAGCAACAAAATCAGACATCAGAAGACTACAGAGAACTGTTCGGACTGCCGAAAGGATTATTCATCCAAGTCACCCCATCTTTGAACTTTTGCCATCTGGCCGGCGCCTCAGAGCCGCAAATACCAGAACAGCAAGGCACAAGAATAGTTTCTTCCCCCAGGCAATCTACCTCATGAACAGTTAAATGTTCCCCACTTATTCTTATGCAAAAAAGTGCAATATCCTTATATTTATTTGTTACCCCTCCATCCTAGTACATCCATGCATCTTATTCAATCCTATTCCATTATCATTTATAGCAAAATTGTTTATACACTTACTTATTTACCTACATTTTTTTTTTTTTTTGTCTGTGTGTTTCTGTCTCTGTGTACTGGAAGCCTATGTCACTAAAACAAATTCCTTGTATGCGCAAGCATACTTGGCAATAAAGCGTCTGATTCTGATATGTGTCGGGTCCCCGCTATAATAACAGCAACATTCCAAAAATGCCTACATAACAAGCAGGAACCTAGTGTGCCTGTAGCTTACTCACATGATAGAAAGTCTAAGGCCATCTCAAGCCGATGGGCAAACTCATTTAATCTGCGGCCTATTATGCATCAAACTAAGTTTGATGTAAAGACACAAAGCACAGCCATCAAGTTATCATATTTGACTGCTGCCACAATGCCAGGGCCCAAACCCTCTATCTGCTGAAGGTGAACCAAAAACAACTGATAGTACCTCTCAGTGATATGTGTCGGGTCCCCGCTATAATAACAGCAACATTCAAAAAAAAGCACAGCCATCAAGTTAGCATCTTTAAACATTCGCTCACTAAAAAATAAATCATTTCTAATCAATGACTTTATAACCACAAACTGGATTTTATGTTTCTAAACGAAACATGGCTTGAAGACAGCTGCAATGCAACAGTCCTCAATGAAGCAGCCCCTCCTAACTTCACTTACATGAGTGTCTGCAGGACTGTTAGGAGAGGTGGTGGTGTAGCTGCTCTATTTCAAATGTCTATCAATGCAAGCAAGTGTCATTTGGTCAGTACTTCTCTTTTGAATATCTAGGGACTGTGCTGAAAGGTGCTCCACGCATTCTGTTTATTATTATTTACAGGCCTCCAAAATACTCTCCAGCTTTTGTTGAAGAGATCACAGAAATGTTATCAATGATTTCCTCAGAGTTTGACTGTTTTGTTATTGCAGGGGATTTTAATATTCACATAGACAATGCGGAAAACAAAACTACAAAATAAATGATAACGGTTCTTAACACTTTTGACTTGACTCAGCATGTGGACAGACCCAGACACAAAGGTGGACACACTCTAGACTAAATCATCAGCAGGGGTCTAAACATTTCATCCATTGTTATTAAGGACATAGCCCTATCTGATCACTTCTGTATTTTCTGATATTTTGATGTCTGCTACAACTGAAAACTAGATCTGTCTTTGTCAAAAGGAGGATGCATTAACAAGAACACAAGTGTACTATTTATGGAGGCTATATCTTTAACACCAAGCATTTCTGCAGACTCTGTTGATATTCTCCTTGATTCCTTTAACTCAAAAGTTAAGAATGTTATTGGTGATATTGCTCCAATAATAGTCAGTAAGAAAACAAACAGACAGAAATCAGTTTGGAGAAGATCAACAGCAGTTCAGACTATGAAAAGACAATGCAGAAAAGCAGAGCGAATGTGGCAGAAGACAAAACTTAAAAAATTCACTATAGCATCTATAAAGACAGCCTTCATGCTTTTAATGTGAAACTAGCCACAGCTAGACAGAATTTCTTCTCAAACCTTATAAACAGTAACTTAAACAACACTCGTACTCTTTTTGGCACTGTTGGGAGACTGACAAACCCCCCCAAGTCAGATTCCCAGTAAAATGCTCTCAGACAGCAAATTCAATAAGTTTGCATCCTTCTTTTCTGAGAAGATCATCAATATCAGGAAGGCGATTAGCACATCCTCAAGTAATGCAGAGGTCAGACAGATTAGGCCACAATAGGCCTATTTCACACCGTGACGTAGGCAAACTTATTTTCCGGTGAAAGTGCTAGCATTCATTCGCTTGCCGAAAAATGGCGGAGACCAGAAGTAATCAGATGGGTAGTGTGCCTTTGTGTTCAAATTCAAATAAAATACAGCCTTATTTATCATTTCATAGTTTTCCCACCAACGAAAATTTTAAAAAAGCGTTGAAATTGGGCTATACGGAGAGAGGAGGGGGCGATCTTTACTGTGAGGAAAGGTAGGACTTTAGTCTGTGCTATAAGCACTACACGGAGAATGAGGTCTGTGTCCAACCGGAGTCCGTGTAAAGATCTCGCACCACGAGCTGTGACTTCCAGGTTTGCGTGGAAAAGTTGCGGAGACGTTAAATCACGCGTCAAAACGGGATGTTTGTGGTGCAGAGCAGTAAATGTCGAGATGGTACAGGAGCACAATTACAACAGCCATCCTGTCCCAGGTGAGTGTAATGTGTTAACTAAAACAATAACTTACAGTATATTAAAAGTTCATCAGGAACTATAGACATTAATCAAATATAGTATGTTTTATTTGTATTGTTAGATGTAACGTTATACATTTAATGTAGCACATGGTAGCAGTTATGCTAACAGTCGAGCAGGTTAGTGAAGCGGTGTTTTTATACTTTTATACTTTTGCCATCACCCTTTTATACTGCTCTCTTTCTGGCTTAAGTTTCACAAAATTAACAAAGACAATTCAAGTCATCAATAAAATCCACAACAATGTAGGAAATACGAGCAGTTGAACAAACACCTGTTGTACAAGCAGAATTCAAATTATTTTATAATGGTTTGCAGGTTATTTAACTTTGAATTGATGTTCTAAGCAACTGGTATATTGCATAAATGTGATAGTAACTTTCCAAATTAATAAGTTGTTTTTTATTAAAGTCTTAAGTGTTTAACACAAAATAATACATGTATTGTTGTTTGCTTTACTTTAATTAGGTGCTCTTGCTGAGGCATGGGGGAAAAAAGAGCTGGAAAAAACACCTGCTAATGACATCAGCAGCATCTACACACCTGCTAATAACATCACTCTCCTCCTCACCTGCTGGTGACATCATGCTCCTCCTCACCTGCTAGTGACATCAGCATTATCTACACACCTGCTATTAACATCACTCTCCTCCTCACCTGCTAGTGACACCATGCTTCTCTTCACCTGCTAGTAACTTGCCTGGTTTGTCATAAGAATTTTGCTATCTTCTAGTAAGTTTAAGCTTTTGTTACCTTCTCAGCCAGGGTTTTAACCAACATTATACACATAATCTTTCACATACTTCTTAGTTTTTTTTTGGTGAATTTAATGCTTAGGTTTTAGTGGAAAAATTGATGTCATAAAATTGGAATAAAAATCTAACTATACTTATGATCTGCAATATCGTTTCAGATTCTGAACACATCAAAAAACACAAACTCCTGAGATATCTTTCCAGTTTGGGGTAGGTATGTTGCAGCAATATGACATTAATAACAATAAAATGTAATTAATTGAAGCATGAATTATTGGGGTAACTGCTTTTTCTTGTAATAGAACACTATAGAACTACATTTACTATAAAACAGGAACATCATTTGTTGGTCAATTTTTCTTGCCTATTTTATTCCTAGCAAAAAAATATGTATGTGCCAAAGTAGAATTCATCAACGTTAGCCGTGATCTCTCTCCACACCCTCTCCACATGGAAGTCACCTCTTGTACTTGTCACAGGATCACACCAGGTTAACAAAGTAAACCAATTTCTTTCTCAGTTTTGCATGGCCCCCAACGAACACAATGTGGGATGCCTCTCTGCTTTCTTTCACATCAGGGCACTTAACCTCTACCAGGCCACAGGGAGGTTCTTCATTTGGGTCCACCACTTGCCATCTGCACCAAGGTGTGGAGCATCAGGGTGGATGATGAGACCACACTGTAAACCCTGATAAGTTCACAGAACTCAAAAAATATTTTGTAACAGATTACACAAAAACATTTAAGTGATGTTTTTAAATGTTTTAACCTGTTAAATGTCACCCCGTCCCGTATACGGGACACCTACGTTGACTATACTATATTACAATCAAATTTAATCTAATCTTGACAAACTATATATCGTTGGAAAGGTCTAAGACTCCCAAATATATACTATACCAATATTTTTTGTTAAAAATTATGTAGGAAAAGTAACAGATCAATTTATGACAAGAGTGCACCCTCAGAAATCTACATTACAAAAGGAGCTTTGACCTTTGTTTAAAAAATAGACTACCTCGTTGCCTTTTTCTCTATCACATTTTAGAAATCATCGGAAGTTATATATCACTTGAAAACATAAAATCTCAAAATTCATCCTTCAAAACCCATTTTAAAATCAGACATTACATTACCATGTAAATGGCACATCAAAATCATGTTACAAAATGTTTTCAGTCATGAAATATAACAATTTTGGTTTGTATCATGCACGTTCAAGTCTATCTTCAAAAACGTGAGTGACAGTTATCAGGTTAAGTTTACATAAACTTAAAAAATGTAATTCCAGTTGCCTTAAAATATCTCAGAGTTATCTTAAATAATTATATTTCTGAACTTATAATTAGGGAGTAATTCACTCATAATTTTATCTATTTTTCAACTCCTATAATGTGGGAAATACACTCAAAATTAGGCTTTTGCTGTCCATCCTCAGTCTAACCACAGGCTCTACTATTCACCACAATGGTAACACTACAAATCCAACATAACATAAACCTTTGTAAAATCTAATATAACACAACATTTATGTATTAACTTATGTCCCTCTATGTTAATCTTGTGTAAAAACACACAAAATAACACTTAATTTCTAAATTTATTTTCCTTGTTTTCTGATGCAAAGCATGTTGGGAACTAGAAAACACAATCATTTTAAGTTCACCTCACTACAACAAATTTTTGAGTTAACAGAACTTATTTAAATTAAGTCCAATGAACTTTCGTTATTATTTGAGTGCAATTAACTAATTTCATTTGATTAATTTCACTGTTCGGTTTTACAGTGCAGATGGAAGAACGTAAACGTCAACGGTCTCCTCATAGCGGTGAAGAACCTCTGGCTCAAGTTTTAATCCTCTACACATCGCTCTCTAGAGACCCCGACAGATGTTTACACACACTTTTTAATTCAAGAAATAAATGCATTTAACCTGCAATTACAAATGCATAATGTTTTGTTTTAATCCCAAAATGTTGAATACTGATATTTGAAATGATAAAAAAAGTGCTTTAAGATGTGAAATTAAAAACACAGATATCTTGACAATCATGAATTGTAACATCACTTCTTTTAATGTTTTTACTATACAGGTGATATGGAATTTGTTTAAATTGTGTTAAATTTTTGTGAGAAAAAAAAAAGTATTACATGTTTATATGAAATGCTTATACAAAATAAATATGTAGTTAATTTTAAAGTATATCTACATTTCTTGCTTTCATACACGGTCTTATGAAAAATCTGCCTGGTAGATTTCTGCCATTTACTGGAAAACATTTAGAATTACAACTTTAAACAAAAGCACTATATGAACATTGAGTGATTTTATTACACTAATATACAATCAGACATCCCAATTTCTGTTTTGGTAAAGTCATTAAGTGTCATGTCATTTAGAAGAAGGGAACACTGTCTTTTTTGTGTGTGTTTTTTTTTTTGTGTTTTTTTGGGTCCTGAAATACCCTGAACACTGCACAGAGATGAAGATGACCATTGGTACATAAATAAAATAAAAACTGAAACTCATCCTATTTTGTTTTAATTCTTCCTTACTAAATTATACAGTTACTGATGCTATGGACTGTGGGATTACTAACAGGCTACATTGGAAACCATTTTGTGATAAAAAAAATAAAAATGAATTATTAAACTAAATCCTGTTTGTATTTACCTCAAGCTGATGTGGTTCTTCACGCTTTCTTAACCTATGGCCCTAATTACCACTTCCCCTGCAATAATATTTGAGTCTGAAGTGTGTCCAAACACGCACACATAGTTAACAAGAAGTTAGATTTTATTAAACCGCTTTGAAAATAATCCATAAAAGTAAATTAATTCGAAAATCATTATCATTGCAGCTGGCTTATTATACATAACGTTACCTTGATAATCAAAGGTAAATTGTTCCAAAAATAATTTGTAGCCTTCGTCCAACATGGATCTATTCACATCTCCCTGAAAATCATAAAAAAAAACGAACAACATATGCAATTCGGCGTTTTGGCAGATAATTTAACGGTTGGGAGAAAACAAGCTGTTCGCAATCCATTATTCTAATGAGTAGCGATCGTAGCACTGGCGCGACCGGAAAAACCGCCACCCTACTTCCGGTCTCGGTCGCCATCTTGTGAAATAGACCTATATCAAAAAGATACTATGTCTATTTTTGAAACAATTGATAGCATAATTCTGGAAGACATAGTACAGCACCTAAAATTGTCAACCTGCTATCTTGACACACTTCCCACATCTTTTTTCAAAAGTGTGCTTAACTGCTTAGAAGCAGATCTTTTAGAAGTGGTGAACGCCTCACTTCTTTCTGGGACATTTCTATACTCCTTAAAAATTGCAGTTCTTAAGGCTCTCCAGAAAAAGAGAAATCTTGATAACACACCATGATGGAGTAGTGATTGCACATCAACTGCTTCAAAATTATGGTGTTTTTTCTGGCCCAGTGCCAGGCCCCTGCCAGTCTTGAAAGGACACCATATCCTGGTCTGTATGGAGAACAAAACAGTAGTAGCCTATATCAACCAACAAGGCAGTCTCAGGTCACAATCCCTTTACAGGATGGCTCATTGCCGCCTGTTATAGGAGCAGAGCAAACTCCTCTCACTCAGAGTGGTTCATGTGCCGGGAAGATTGAACCAAAATTCCCCTGATCTTTTAGGTCACCAAATGGGTCAGGGAAGTTGAGTGTTCAGTCCTCCTGGTGGCCCCACTCTAAAGGAACCAAGCATGGTTCCCCGAGTCGATCCAGCTGCTATCAGCAGCCCCGTGACCAATACTGCTGAGGAAGGATCTTCTCTCGCAAGCAAAGGGCATGATTTGGTATCTCCGGCCAAAGCTGTGGAGCTTTCATGTGTGGCCCCTCAGCGGGAGATTTTGCAGCTCCTCGCGAGTGTTACTTAAACCATTTTAGAAGCTAGAGTACCATCTATAAGATGCCTCTATGTCCTTAAATGGTCAGTCTTTAGTGATTGGTGCACAGAACACAGCCTGGGTCCATTCTCATGTGACATGTCCCATGTGCTCACCTTTCTACAAGAACTGTTGAATAAAGGTTGCACCCTATCTACACTAAAATTCTATTTGGCAGCCATCATGGTGAATCATTCTCTTGTGGCTGGGCTATCAGTTATCAAGTTTCTGAGTCGACCTAGTCTGCCTTGTCCTCATACTGTGCTGTCTTGGCACTTGTCTTTAGTTCTCAGTGCCCTACGGGTTCCTCCCTTTGAACCACTGCCGTCAGCCGACTTGTGGCCTGTGTTGCTTAAGATTGCCCTCCTTTTGGCTTTAGTGTCAGTCAAGCGAGTAAGTGACTTGTAAGCACTGTCAGTCAGTAGTAGTAGTACTGGCCCAGTACTGGCTTCTAGCGTGTATATAGAATGCTCTGGTCTGTGGCCTGTTTCAGAGTAAGTTTAGAGTTGACAAAACAAACCTAGTTTAGATCAAGTTCAGCGGGCTTACAAAGCTCGATAGAAACATTTTCAGTCAACTCAGAGTTTGATCTTTTTTGCTGAAGACCAAGAGATTCCTAATTAAAAATTGAATGAATTGAAATGCATTTATAAGGCAGGAATAAACACTGCTGCTGCAGCTAAAGTTTGATAATTCAGCAGAAAGAAAATATATGACTATGCAAATTAATCAACCGAATTTAATTATTTATATAGTTTCACACAGAGCTCAAAAGTAATTTTAAAAGTTGGTTATATTAAAGCTTATCTGTATGTATATATATTTAAATTAAATTCAAAGCTTAAAATGAAGTGCCACTTAATAAAATAATTATATGATTATATTATATGAGTTATAAACAATTATAATTTATATAATATAAATATAATAAATATGTATCCACATTTTATCTCTAAAATTCTATAAACAGCTATAAACAGCTTTATTTGAAGCGAGAGATAGAGGAGTGGCTTTATTGCATCAGATATATGTCATTTTGCTCACAGCTGATTGGTCCCATTTGAGTTTGCGATCTCTTAACCGAGAATGAAACCTGCTCTGGAGCAGAGAAGCCATGTAGTGACGAAACCCACTAAAAACCAACCCACCTTATTGGGCCTGAAAACTCAAAAGATTGCTCAAACTAAATGCAAACTTACCTAGGTAAAAACTGGAATTTCTATTGGTGAGATTTCTACAGCCGTCAGCTGGTCATTGCCTTTTACCTTTGGCAGATTTTATAATGTGGATTTTTTCTGCTTAATTCTGCCTAATCCCCTTTGTAAGTAGAAAAGGCCATGTTATGTAGTCCTTGGGAGAAACCGTTTCATAGGGAACATTCTGGTTACTTGCGTAACCTCGGTTCCCTGAGATAAGGGAACAAGCTTTGCTTAAGTTGCCATGCTATTACGTTGCACACGAATCGATGACTGTCGCTTCAGTTGAAAGATTCTGATGAAAGGGCACACTGAACCAATTTATATAGCACCATTGCACCACTGAAGGTGCTGGGGTCTTGAGCCCCTGCCACTTTGAGGTCTGGCGCTAAAGTGCCCTTTCGGTCCGGTCTGCCCTCGGTCTGCGATTTCTTCCGAGGGAAGGGTTGTGCGATCTGAAGATATTTGATCATGGACGATAAAAATGTCTCCACAATCTGCTTTTGAAGCAATATGGTTTTATTGTGCTGCAGAGCACATTCTATCAGCTGGAGTTCTAGCACCATCGCCATCTACACGCAGAGTGTGAAGTTTGCGTAGGGCACCAACTCCCAGGGGGACACCATCCCAGTTGATCAAAAAAACAAAAAAACTTTCATTTTATTAACATATACTTATACGTAAATAATCATGTAAACATTAACATATGTAGATAATTATTAAAAAAACATTTCACAATGAAGACATTAGACAGGCGAAGCACATTGTGACGATCGTGACCCAGTGAAACACAGGGAGAGAGAGATCCAACTGCAGGTATGTTTTTATTAGGGTAATCCAAAACGGAATCCAAAACAAGCCAGGGTGAAAACCAGAAAACAGTCCAAACAAACAAAGGAACAGGAAGAGAACAGGAAGAGGAACTCGGAAAGCGAGGAACTCGGGAGACGAGAAGACTGGGTACGACGTGAAATGGAAGGTAAGGACGCCATAAAGACAAACAGGAAAAGACGGGTAAATATAGGGAGGCTAATGACTAATAAGTTAAGACACCTGGTGCAATTAACAGGAGTGCAATTACTGTGATGAAGGGACAAGGCTAGTGGGAATTGTAGTGCCTACGGTGAGGTGCCTAAGGGGAAGTGAGCCCACTAGTGGACACCCAGGGAAACAGAGATCAGACAGCGTGACACACATGTGATGCCCCCATTATTGCATCCATGCACATGCTCGCTCTCATGTCATGTTTAAAGCTGTCTCTAAATGATCATAACTGATGGACAACTTTGCCCTTTAAAAGACAACAGTAGTCCGGTGCAGAGAAAATAAAAAGAAAAAGGTATTTTTTAGGTAATTTCATAATCCTGTTTTAAACTTTTTTGGATTTTGATAACATTAAGTTAATAACGTGTTTTAATGTCAGTGATAGTATTACCACCACATCTCCCTTGATATTATCTTAAAGTTTCCATGTTCCCTTTCGAAAATTAACCATAATTTTACACACAAAAAAAAAAAAACATAGTTATTGTAAAAATGGTTACTACAAATTGACCATGACTTTGATACTTCCAATTGCTTCAAATAATAATTTACAAAGTATTCATATAATATTTTTGTGGTAATAAAACAGACCTAAGTGAACAACAACCTTTTAAAATGACATAAAATGCACTATAAAAAACAACAAGGCAATAATTGTTACGGATCACTCGGGAAGCTGAGGAGTAACAAATAAAGATGTTTATTGTAACAGACTCAAGCAGAGGAGCAGGTAGTGAGGGATGAGTGAATGGATGGATCCGTGCAGGCTGGGTGAAGACGTCTTGGAGTAAAAGTGAACCACACACATGCACACTGGGGATCTGGGTCTTCGGAGAATCGCTGGAGAGAGTAGAAGAGGAGTTAGTCCTTAGAGTAAGCATACAGGATTGACCTTGTCGCGAACGTGACCGGACAGTGACTGAGTGCGTGTGTGGTTTTTATGGTGCTGAGGTGATTGGATGGTGATGCAGATCAGGTGGATGTGATTTAGAATTCCAGTGAGGGTGTGCGTCGTGATTGCGTGGAGGTGGAACCTGGCGTGTTTGCAAACAATAGTGATTAGTTAGTTAATAATAATTGAACAACTCTGTTAAAATGCATAATGTAATACAAAATAAACAATTTATGTACATTACATAGGCTATGATATAGTTCACCCTAAATTTTAATTTCTGTCAATGTTTATTTACTCACATGTTGTCCCATACCAACAGTATGTTAATTTCATTCTTGTGCTGCACACAAAAGAATATATTTTGAAGAAGCTGATAATCAAACAGTTGCTGGTCCACATTGACTTTAATAGTATGGGAAAAATACTCTGGAAGTCACTGTGAACAAGCACCTGTTTGGTTTTCCACCTTCTTTCAAAATATAGTTTATGTTTAGCAGAAGAACAAAACTTATTCTGGTTTAATAACAATTTTTGAGTGGGTAAGTACCTAGTGGCCTAAATATCCTCACTTTTTCATATTTAGTTACCTTAATGTAACAAGCTTTGCCTTTATTATTGGGATATTAGTTTGGCTGTAATGCTCAAACAGCTTGCAAAATAGAAAAACCAACATGACAAACAATAATATGATAAAATCATGATAATTCTTTTAAAAATTGACATGTTTGCCTTATCACCCACCAGATCAAACCAATACACCCTACCCATCCCCCCAACCATCACCCACCAAAGACCCCCAGCACCCCAGTCAGTGATTGTGCCTTCGTAACGCCATTTCACCCCTGCCCCTCCATTGCACCACTGCTTGTGACATGGGTATTGGATACTACAGTTTCCATGGCGTGAGTCATTATTGTTCCAAAATGCATCAAAACGCAGTGTTGAGTTTCCTATGAAAGGAATGTAAAGGTTAGGGAACGTAGGGCTGGGCGATATACCTAACGATATGATCATGCACATTTAGTCAGTAAATCTGGTTCCGTGATTACAGCTAAACACGGAACCAGATTTACTGACTAAATGTGCATGATCATATCGTTAGATATGTGAACATATCCCTGGTTACCTGAGTGGAAATAAGATGTTGGTTCTAAAGGGCTTCATACCTCATGACAACTGATTAGTGTTGTTTTTGGTGGCCTGTTTTAATTTGAGTTTTATTCTAGTCTTTATGTGAAACTGTCATTAGCGGTACTTTGATGCCACACTTGACATTCATATGGCATCTGCAGCGCCTCAGGTCGGACAACATTTCTAACCGTCATGCACTGCTTCAAGTCAGATAACGTTCAGTTTGCGTGGCACTGCATGAAGTTGAATGTACCTATTATTTAGTCATACTTTTCATTGACTTAAGCAACATTACACTGACATGTTCTCATTGCATGATTACAAAGCATGTCCTTCACAGTCAGAGAACCAGAGTTACATAACTTAGATGTTTTCTGAAGGCTTACTTCTAAAAATCTGGAGTAGTGCATGAAAAATTGTGTATACTTTTTCAATGTCCATTTTGTCTACATTTGCGATTCATACATTTTTGTTGTTGTTGTTAAACATTATTAAAACTGCCTGGAACTCCCATTGTAATGTAGAATTGAATCCATTACAATCCAATATATTTCTTTCCCCTGACAGCTATCCTTGGTGACTGAATGTATAATCTCCAATTGAATTTGTGTGAAATTAAATTATACAAGCATCAACATACATTCATAATACAGATCAGTAAATGGGCTTCATTTATTGGACACACAATTGTGATGGCACTGAGGTGTGTGAAATGAAGATGTGTGTAGAATGTGTTATAAAGGCATGTGTGTTTTTAGCCTCCAGCTCTGAAAGATTTTTTTTTTTTTTTTCAAAAAAGCCACAGAGGTATACAAAGACATAATTGTAGAGAGCTTGATCACTTGGCTTCAAACTCAGCTGCAATGTCATTTCACATCTTTATTGTGAGAAGGCATTTTCTATTTGGGTGTGAGGTTAATAATAAAAAAATGATATGCTTCAGTAGAGCAGATAAATCGTGTCAAACACAGCTGGGCTGGTAGGCCTGCATCCAGCCACCACAGAGCTAAATTGATGGTTGTTGCATTGGAGAGGACATGAAAAACTGCCCCCTTTTCTTTACTGTATGACATGAATAGAGTTCTAGGTGTCGCTTATTTTTCACTGCATCCCCCACAGCACTGTCTGCAGTGTTGAATGACAGCTGGATGTGAGACAGCACAGATGTAAAAAGACTCATTTTCAGAGCTGTGTAGAATGGTACATTCAAATATAATCTTAAATATTGTCTGAGCTAGTGTTTAGAAACAGAATTGTCTGCCTGGGGATTATTTTAGCATCTCACAGCTGTCTGAACACACTAATAGACAGGTACTGTAACACACATATTTGGTACAGATAACATGCACCATATTTTTGTTAATGAATGTCTTTTACAGTTTTTAGAGAGATCAGTCATAAGTAGATGGATTAAACCTTTCAACCATCCAGCTGTCTTTCATGTAATCTGCTCCATTTAACTTCTTTATTAATATCTATTTATATTTAAGATATGTATCTGCTATTGTAGATTAGAAGGGGTCAACTGCAGAAGAAGGTCTGTGTCATAATTTATTTAAAGAGCTATTATAAATACACGTGAATGACTTATCACTGTCTATCAGAAACTTATGCAGCTGAGATATACAGATGAATTCCATCAAAATGCATTTCAATGCACACAAATAATCATAAAAAGACAAATCATCTAAGGGCTGGAAGGAAACTTTTATATTTTTGGTACATAAAACTGTACTTGAAAGCATACCTGCTATATGTTTGTCACTGCAAGTAACTGATCAAATATTTGTCCACCTATTATTAATTTTCTGTGTCGACTCCTATTAGGGGCGTCGCTAGACCTCTTTTCCTGGGGCACATGCCCCAGTGTAGCCTAAATCTCAAATTTAAGTTTTAACATTTTACTTTATTTGTCAGTGTATTTATTTACAATGATTAAAAAAAATTATATATGCAATGTAGTAACCTAATTCACGCTTGTAAAAGCGATGCAGTCACGCACTTTAATGGAAAAAAAACAAACTCGTACCTCTGCACTTTTCACTAACAGAAATTATTTTATAATTATATTAATAATATTAATTATTCTGGTGCTGCAAGAATAAAAAATCAAGATAACGACAGATCTTCCCATCTGAGATGCCTCAGCTGTAGGGGTGTGCATTACATATCATCTGGGGAAATGTCATAATTGTTGTTTTAACGATGTTCGATTCACATACACATACATACTAGACTAGTGCGCATGCACATTAAGAGTTTGTTCTTTCACTGCTCTTTACTCTTTTAGAATGATCACAGTTTCCAGACATGGGGGCACAAAATATATATATTTATTCCACTTAATTTAGTTTATTGCACACAAAGAGTGCCATTTTGTGATATAGATGTTTTTAACAACAGTTCAATAAAAAATAAATTGCTTAAGAGAGTTACATTTTTGACACCATATTGCAAAATCTAAAATAATTCCGAACACAGCCACAGCCATAGACAGTAAAAGAAAGGCCACAGCACTGTTTTGCGTTTCTGAGTAACAGGATGGTGTTTCGTTCCTGAAGGAATCAACTGATTAAATGATTCTATCGTTCAATTGTAAAGGCTCACTTAACAGTGATCTGCTGCCCCCTATTGACGGTTTTAATTTCACATTTAGACTTTATCTCTCTGGATTTTTTTTTTAATGTTTTAAATAATTTCACATAATATCAGAATTTAATGTTTAATGTTTAATATATCAAAACACATTTGTAATGGCAGGTTAAATGCATTCATGTCCTGCATTAAACGGTGTGTAGATACATCTAAATGCCACTTCAGATGGAGCTTCTGTGTTGATTTTATTTGCTTGGTAACAGCCCAGACATCTTATAATTATAATTCACTGATTAAATGTAAGAATTTGACTCAAAAGATAATGGATACATTTAGAAGAAAATGGTTTTATAAAGTAAAAAATGTCCATAAAATGTAAAAATCAGTTTAAAGTTAAGTTATAAAATATAACTTTCAATTCTATATATATATATATATATATATATATATATATATATATATATATATATATATATATATATATATATACATGTTTAATCATACTAGGCTACCAGGGTAATAATAACGGAATTTATTTATTCATAAACATAAACAGACTATATATTCTCTATTTCCAATAGCGTGTATCTCTATGGAATGATTTTCCGGACTTTATTCAAAAGGAATTGCAAATTGTATTTGCAATTGCGTTTCAAATTTGTGGGCGCATAAAATGTGACATAATCTAAACGCAAATGCAAATCGCGCATTACCGTTTGCATTTTCGTTTAAGCGAACGCACAGTGTCTGCCAAATTTAAAATGGAAATGCAAAGTCCATTTGCAATTGTGTTTCCCATATCTTACGAGCTATGAGCCTGTCATATTTAAATAGCAATATTAATTACCACATTGCCTTTTCTCTCTCTCTGCACTGTGCATGTAAACTGGCAAAACTCAAATGAAATCGCAATTCCTTTTGCATTTGCATTTCCAATGTCTACACGGAAACCTGTCAATCAAGTGACAGGGGTGGGGCCATTTTATTGGGCGTGTTTGCATTGGGAAGTGACGTCACGTACAGTTGATGGTAATAAATAATTATTAATTAATTAGTGTGGACTTTGTCATCTAAATACTTAAGGATTTTGGTTAAGGTTAAGGATGTGTCTTAAGAATTACTTCATATTTTATATTCTGTGAAGCTTTACTTAAAAAAGATGCTTCCTGATATTGACACTTTATGTTCTTTTTGTGGTGCTGAACACAAATCCATTTCTCATCTCTTCTGGGAATGCACATATACAAGTCTGTTCTGGAAGAATTTTTGTATCTTGGATCATACTAAAATGTACCATCTATGGTAAATATGAGTTATTGATAGTGTTTATAATTAAACCACAGTAGCCACAAATGTACAGTTGTCTGAGACGTTATGAAATGTTCTTTAACATAACCATAAAATGTAGTCAGTGGTCTGCTATGGTTTATTTTCATAATAGGTAAACACAGGTCACAAGTCACAAGTTAACACGTCACATTTCCTAGATTCACCAGCTGCACGATGTGACGCCAAGAGTCCTGTCTTCAATCCAGTGATCTGGAATTGATTTGGTCATGATCATGCAATGAGCAAGTCTGCGTTTATTACACACTTAATATCGCGTCAGTTTGTGCTTTCAGAATTGCCGACTCTGCTGCCGTCTTTCAGTCAGCTCGCCTTGACTACTGCAATTTTCCTCACTGTATATTTACAATAAAACAAAAAAGCATATGAAATACCACTGCTTCCGTTCATTTTTCATTTAAACATAATAATAGCAGCAGAAATGTACTTAGTTCAGGGAAATGTGTATATATACAGTCATTACAAATTAAACTAAATATTATGTCAATTGCCTGTTTTATTACCATCGACTGTGAGTGACGTCACTTCCCAATGCAAACACGCCCAATAAAATGGCCCCACCCCTGTCACTTGATTGACAGGTTTCCGTGTAGACATTGGAAATGCAAATGCAAAAGGAATTGCGATTTTATTTGAGTTTTGCCAGTTTACATGCACAGTGCTGAGAGAGTGAAAAGGCAATGTGGTAATTAATATTGCTATTTAAATATTACAGGCTCACAGCTCATAAGATATGGGAAACACAATTGCAAACAGACTTTGCATTTCCATTTTAAATTTGGCAGACGAAAATGCAAACGGTAATACGCGATTTGCATTTGCGTTTGGATTATGTCACATTTTATGCGTCCACAAATTGAAAACGCAATTGCAAATACAATTTGCAATTCCTTTTGAATAAAGTCCGGAATATAATTCCATATGTATCATTCATTGCAACATTTAATCTGATTCTCAAGCTTAAGAATCTGTTATCTTAAAAATAATTTATGCTACTGCTGCCCACTGACTTGGTTTTAAACCTATATGCCTTGTGGGTTGTTGGGGTAGTTTTCGTCCACTAGGGGGTAAAGTTGAGTCTTATTTTGGCCACAACTTTGTCTGTGTTTGAGCTAATGGAATGATTTTTGGTGACAAATCTTACTCTGACCCATATTTTGGGAAAATTTTTCAAAAACTCAACGGTACACTGTGGGAAAATTCACTACCCTTTCGGGATGTTCGTGGCTGAAAACATCCACTAAATTAAACTGCTGTAAAAATGTATCAGATAAATATTTTTTTCAATTTTTTTTTGCATAAATCTATTAATCAACCTCAATCCTGATCAAAACTACCAAATTTAAAAAAAAAATCCTAGATTTTAAGTTTGTAATTACCAAATTCATAAATTATGTCACTGATTTGGGAAAAAAACACACAAAATTACATATTTTCAAAATAAAAAGTGATTGTGGACATGATATTTTTTTACCTTTTATCACAGTCTTGGGCATGTCAAAGATTAGTAACAAGATTGGCTTTGATGCATTGTTAGTTTTTGTGCAGCATTAGATTTACATTTTTTCCCCTTAATTTGTTGTTGGTGGCTGTTTTTGCTCCATTGACTTCCATTATAACAACATTTTTTGATTGCAAAGCCATGACACCATATAATCATGCATTCTTGATTGTTTGTGGTTTTCCCTTTTGGGAAGAGGTAAAAAAAATTTTTTTTACAGTTGATCACTAGGTGGGACCATTAACCCTTTAAATAGGCCTATGCAAAAAAGGCTTGGTTTCTGGCTTGTATATGGAGTTATATGGAGTATAACAGCAAATTATAGTGTCTGTGTGTGTGAGAGATTCTTGATTGTTGGTGGTTTTCCCTGTTGGGAAGAGGTAACATTTGTTATTTTTTTTACAGTTGATCACTAGGTGGGACTATTAACCCTTTAGATAGGCATGTGCAAAAAAAGGCTTAGTTTCTGGCTTGTATGGAGTTATATGGAGTATAACAGCATATTATAGTGTGTGTGTGATAGAGAGAGAGAGAGAGAGAAAGAGAGGGTGTGAGAGAGACCTTTGTGCACTTACCCTGATGTATGTTACCCACATCAGGGCTGAGAAGCCTGAATGGGTGAGGTGAATTAACCACTTCTGCCGGCTCTGTAGAATGATAAATGAAACGCTGTGAGACAGGAGTACTGGCTGTAAGCTCTGGCAAAGTTTAATTAACTATGAAGCATCCGGTGCAGTACCTTAGTTAAACAGCGCTAAACGCCCTCTACAGGAAACAATAATAACAGCAACATTTTCTTTACCCACAACAAAGAATGTAACGATGACTTTACCCAACAATAAACAAATGTTGAAGGCATAATTTATGAACAGTACAAAATTTTTAAGGGGGTGTTTTTTTTTCCTCTTTAATTTTAACATATATATTTTTCAACCTACTAAACTCTCCCGTTTTTTTTAGATGACTCCTGACATCTGAATAACCTCTGAAAATGTGTTATTTGCTTTCATTCTCTTCTTTGAATCACTACCTCAGTACACCTTATGACAACAATGACAACAAGGGTTGGTGGCCATATACTGAAAGTAATGTGTCCCATTTTGAGATATATATGGTTGTGTGAGTTGTAGTGAGTGTACCTCTGATCTCCAGGGTTGGTAAGATGGAACACCCAGAGTGTCATATGTGAACATTTCTCTTGGTTTTCCCACTCTTTGTGTGCTTCTCACATTTCCTTCCTCCAACACTGTAGTTCCCCTTTCCATTTCATTTTCTGCAACTCTGATTGTTTCTCCTTCATTCCTTCGCCTCTCCTCATCTGGCATCACAGACCTTTGATTTTTTCCAGGAACAGATGGAGACTCAAGAATTTGTTCCAACTCCTGACCCTGGTTCCTTGGTGAATCACCTCTTTCGTCAGGATAAAATTCTGTTGCAGTTGGACGGAGGTAAGAATGGTTTTGGGTTGTTTGAGTTTCAAGTTCACTATCTGTTGGTGGAACTGTCACAAATCTATAGATTTGCTATAGCAAGGTATGTTCGTACGAAGGTTATACCGGTAAGTATGTACCTCCTCATCTGAGGCATCTGAGTCTGACTCATTCTCTAGCTGATTTCTCACTTGTTTCCTGTGTTTTCCTTTCCTTGTCTCCTTAGCTTCAGCAATGGGATCTTCCAAAGGTAAATCATTGACAGCGAGCAAGAGGTTGCGATGAAGCACTCGAAGGGTCTTGGAACCTGTCTCGGATTGTATCTTGTATACTGGGCTATCACCGATACGCTCTAGGACACGATGTACATCCTTTTCCCAGTATGCACGTAACTTTCCCGGGCCACCTCTATCTGAAAGGTTTCTTACCAACACCCGGTCTCCTGGTTGAAGAATGACACCTCTTACCGCTCGGTCATAGTATTTCTTGCCCTTTGCTGAAGACTTTTGACTGTTCTCTTTCGCGATCTGATATGCTTGCCTCATTCTGTCTTCCCATTTCCGTGCAAAAGTTTGTTGATTAGAACCCTCTGTCTTGTTTTCCAGGTTAAACAGCAAGTGGACAGGCAATCGGGGTGATCGGCTGTACAAAAGGAAGAATGGAGAGTAGCCGGTTGCTTCATGCCTGGTACAATTACAAGCATGCACAATGTGAGGCAAGTAGTCCTTCCATTCCTTCTTTTTTTTCTCCTCCAGAGGATGATATGGTGTGAGAGAGAGAAGTTCAAAAGAGAAGTCGCCTTGTTTCTTTTTTCATATTATTCTTGTCTTTTTCGTTTGGTGTCCAGCCCTGTTCTTTCAACATGATTATCTCACATATCGCTGGATCATCTCGTTGTGCAGCTTTGATGTTTTCAGGGGTGACTGTGGAGATGCTGCCCTCAGTGCATATTACATCTTCCCCTGGACTATTGAACTCTAAGGCGGCAACCCACGGAACATCACTGTCGGCCACAGCTTTACTACCCTTCCAAACAGCAGACACAGTTTCAGGTGATAAGGTTTCTGTGTGTTCACCCATGACTTCAATCAGTTTCAGGGGCTGTCTGGACAGTGTATCGGCATCGACATTGGCTTTACCAGGTCGGTATCGGATGTCAAAGTGAAAGTCTGCTAACTCACCCACCCAGCGCTGCCCTACTGCATTCAACCTTGCTGTGCTGAGGATATAGGTCAGCGGATTGTTATCGGTGTAAACTGTGAATGTTGGAGCATAGTAGAGATAGTCTCTAAACTTATCACAGATGGCCCATTTGAGTGCCAAAAATTCCAGTTTACCCGAGTGTAGGTGGTAGTTCTTTTCAGCCGGGGTTAATGTGCGGGACCCATACCCAATGACGCGGAGTTTATTGCCCTGTTGCTGATAAAGCACAGCCCCTAACCCTTCATTCGAAGCATCGGTGTGTAATACAAAGGGCAGGTCACAATCTGGGTAAGCTAGCACTGGCGGGCTTGTCAACATATTGACAAATTTGGAAACAGCATCCTGATGTTCTGCAGTCCAAACGATTGGGGTTCTCGAGTTAAGCTGCCCTTTTTCATTCTTTCTTAGTGCACCTCGACGATTGGGAACTTGGGGGTTTTGCGTACTCTCTCTTGTTCCAGGTGGCGTGAGGAGAAGCTCAAAGAGTGGCTTGGCCAATCTCGAGAAGTCTTGGATGTAAGACCTGTAATAACTCAGGAATCCCAGCAGCGTCCGCACTTCTCCCACTGTGCGGGGTTCCTTATTTTTCAGGGCCCTGACAGCCTCCAAGTCTGCTGGGTCTATCTGGATTCCATCTCCGGACACCAAGCGACCAATGTATCGCACTTGACTTCTAAATAGCTCACATTTGTTTGGTCGAAGCTTAATTCCATGCTCTCTCATCTTACTAAAAACATTTCGAAGATGGTCAACATGGTCGCTGAAGGATTTTGAGTAACATAGTACATCATCTAAATAGGGTGCGCAGCACTCATCTCTAATACCCTCCAACACTCCTTCCATGCATCGCTGAAATGCAGCTGGGGCGTTTGTTAACCCAAAGGGAATAGGCACCCACTCGTATAGTCCCCAAGGAGTGTTAAAGGCAGTGACATATCTAGAGTCCTCACTCACAAATCCCTGATGGTATGCGCTTACCTGATCCAGAATGGAAAACCATGAATTTCCCCCAAGGCTGTCTAACAGATCTTGCATCCTGGGGAGGGGATGTCGATCAGGGATGGTCTTGCGGGTTAAGAGCTCGAAAATCGACACACAAGCGCAAGCTACTGTCTTTTTTCCGAACACATACCACTGGTGACGAATACGATGAGGATGACTTTTTGATCCAACCTCTGTTCAACAGATTTTGCACATAGTCTTTGACCTCCTTATAAAGGGGTTTTGGGATGGAATTATAACACCTCTGGACTGGTGTATCATCTGATAAACGGATTTTCAACTGTGGATTGGGAATACACCGATGTCTCCCTCATCCTGAGCAAACACATCTGACTCCTCAAACAACATTTTCCTCACAATGGGTCTCATTCATGAAACATTCGTAAATATACGGGTAAATATCTGAGTGATTTGCGCGTAAAGAGAACTTCCTGAAAACTCTTCTCCTGATTCACAAAAACTTCGTAAACGTCAGATGTGATAGTGAAATGTGTGTGTGTGTTAATGAATTCCAATCAGTCGTAAATGGGACGCGCGTGCACGCTCACTCTCAATTACCATAAATCCCGCCTATTAAATCCGACTGACAACTATATATGAGCATCATATTATGACACCAAACGAAGGATTTCAACATGTCTTCTCAAAAGCGACTGAAAAAGAAACATTTCTCAGCTGCAGAAATTGAAGTTTTATTATCAGAAGTTCATTCAAAACGCCACATTGTATTTTCAAGCGTATAGCTACTAGTGGCGTATCAGGTCCTAAAAAAGGAAGTTTATATTACAGATCCTATTACTGGCTCTCATAATAAAAGTTAAAAGAAAAACCGTATGCAATTAATATATATATAATATTTTTTTTCAAAATGCTGTGTAAATATTTACCCGATTAAGGTGAATTAAAATGCAGCCGTATTAATGAGCAAAACGTTCAGACGTTAAACGCACTATTTACGCGTGGCTGGGAGCAGGTGTAGATTTCTTTCGTACCAACTAACATTTGGAAAATACGAACGTTTTAATGAATCCGAAAATTTACGCCAAAACCACTTTACACGGGATTTACACAAAAATTCGTTCTGCTCGTGTTTCATGAATGAGACCCAATATCTTGTTCCTGTTTATTGAGGTGTTCAAGATCAACAGGTGGGTGCCATTTTTCTCCAACTCTCCTCTCATGATGTTCCCTTTTACAGACATCGTCCGCTGACGTGAGCTGGGATGAACACAAAAGCGCACTATTGATCTGTTGATCTGGATGTGAAATGCTGGAGGAAGAGCAAACTGGTCTAATTTCGCTGATGGGTTCGATATTACCTAAGACAAGTCTCTGAGGTAGGTAAATGTTATGGTTTGTTGTCTTTGAGGCACAAGGAGGCACATTTACAACAGCAGGAAATAACTCCAACCCTTCGGGGATGAAACTTTCTGACGCTGGTTCGAACATCATGGTCCCACACTTGTGCCCTGTTCTTACTCTGCATTTTACCTCTAGGACCTGACCACAGGGGATAGTGGCTCCTGACTTCCCAGTCTTTACTATACAGCTGGCAGTACATTCTTGGAGGACGTTAGAGTTCACTCTGGACACCAAGGTTTCAGTGGCACCTTTTTGCATCTGCAAAGCTTCAGGCAGCAGATCAGTTAGGCTCATGTTATTTGCACAGTCATAATTCTCCCTTATGATCTCCTCAATTACATTGAACCCAAGCAGCGGACAGTCCATGCATTTTCGACTCACTAAAAGGGGTTACATAATCATTGCTAAAACTTTAGTACAAGTCAAGCCCTTTCTTGTATTGCTTGCTGCTCTTCTCACCATTAAATATCCAGCATGATGGCATGCAAGTGTTTAAATCCACGTACTTTGCTTTTGTTTAGTCTATTTGCTTGTTAAGTCTGACGTCACGTAGCAGCGCTTCCGTGTCCAAATGCTCTATCAGTTACCATGAGAAAACAACAAAAGGTGCTAATATAAACTCACAATGTGATAGAATACTAGCGAAAAAGTTATAATATTAACCTTTAACTCCATACTGAAGTACCAGATAGCAAGACAATGAAAATACTGATATAAAAAAATTTATATAAAAATTATTAGTGTTTGGGACGCTGTGAGCACGGAGACTGTAGTGTATATCGTAAGTTTGAAAGCGTTTAACTTACATTATCAATATGAATAAACAGTGCTCATAAACGGCTGCTGAGGTCATATTCTCAAGAAGTTGAGGCCTGGACCCGGAAACAGCGCTTCTTACATCATCACTTAACAACCAAATACTTTCACCACCATTAAAAGGCAGCAGGTGCATAAATACACTTTTGTTTACTCCATGTAGTTCTGAGAGCTGAGGTGTACATTGTTATTTTCTGAAATACATCAAGGTAAGTGCGCAAAGGTCTCTCTCACACACACTCTCTCTCTCTCACACACACACACATGCACACTCAATATAATATGCTGTTATACTCCATATAGCTTCATATACAGGTCAGAAACTAAGCTTTTTTTGCACAGGCCTTTCTAAATGGTTAATGGTCCCACCTAGTGATCAACTGTAAAAACAACAAATGTTACCTCTTCCCAACAGGGAAAACCACCAACAATCAAGAATCTCACACACACACAAACACTATAATTTGCTGTTATACTCCATAAACCTCCACATGTGGCGCTGCTCAGCGGTCGACACGCACAGCGGAGCTCTGTTTGTTTGGTTAAAGTTGGTTAAAGTTGTTTGTTAGTTACTATCCGTCGTTTCTGTTTGTTAATTACGTGCCAGTGTCTAGTCCACACGTTTTGTTTGTCTCGAATATAAACGTCAGCAATCGGACGCAAACAATGGATTGTAACATGTTTTACCTGGAACTCTATCTGGCGATCACCGTACTCTCTCTACTCCTGACAAACGCAGAGCCATCCAGGATAACCTACGGCAGACATCAACTACTTCAGCTGGGCCTAACAACACAGCTGCAGTGGACACCTCCAACAGAGTTTCCTTTGGAATGCCTACGTCCAACTGAACAGCGACTTGTCAGGATCAAGAGAAAGTGTGGTTCGAGAGGGGGAATTAAACGCCTAGTTCGGGCAAGGGGATTTAAACCACCACTACCAACAATAGTCCTCTCTAATGTGAGATCGCTAAGGAACAAGATAGATGAACTTCATGCATCTACGCAATACCTGTATGAATACAGAGATAGTTGTCTGCTATGCTTCAGTGAGACTTGGTTAAACCGAACAGTGACCGATGACAGCCTTTCCCTGCCTGGCTTTGGCACACCGTTAAGACTTGACAGAGAACGACAAGCCACCGGGAAATCGATTGGTGGAGGACTTTGCATGTACATTAACACCAAGTGGTGTAAACATCATATAATCAGACACACCTTCAATTCCCCACACCTAGAACTCCTGTCGGTTTCCCTTAGACCCACATATCTACCATGAGAGTTTGGGCAACTATTCGTGTGTCTAGTGTATATTCCTCCAGACGCAAACTACAAAGAGGCAGCAGATGAGATTTATCGCCACATACAAGAGCTTGAGGCGGTGTCCCCAGACACCCCCAAACTTATTCTGGGTGACTTTAATGGCTGCTCCTTGTCATCAGCACTACCCCACTATCAGCAATATGTGAAGTGTGCCACGCGTGGATCAAAAACAATTGATCTATGTTATGGCAACATAAAAAATGCATACAAAGCCATCAACAAACCACCAATAGGCGGGTCAGATCACAACAGTCTTTTTACTGCCCTCGTACCGTCAAAAATTGAAAAGGGAAAAACCAAAATCTACATCAGTGAGGATGTGGGAGGATGACAGTATGACATCGCTGCAGGGCTGTTTTGACTGCACGGAGTGGAGTGTCTTTGATTGTGCGGACCTCAACGACCATGCGGATGTCATCACGTCTTATATTAACTTCTGCGTGGATAATGTGATCCCGACAAAACGTGTGAAACAGTTTGCTAATTCTAAACCTTGGATTACGACTGACATTAAGAAACTGTTGGCGGATAAAGAAAGAGCATTTAAAGCAAATGACAGACGTGGGGGGAAGCTGATTCAGCGGGAAATACAGACCAAAATCAAACAGGGCAAGAGACAATATAAAGACAAAGTTGAACAACAACTCAAGGAAAACAACTCGCGTTTGGCGTGGAGGGGTATTAAAACTATTATCGGCCAAAATCAACACTCTAACACCCCGGTACATACAGTCGAGCAGGCGAATGCTCTGAATGATCACTTTGCGAGATGGGAGAGTGACGAGCCAGTCAGTCCAATCAGCCTTAGTGGAAGTGCTCCAAGCGCACCAATCACGGTAAGCTGTGAGGAAGTGGGGCGGATCTTCTCCCATATAAGGACACGGAAAGCTGCCGGCCCTGACAGGCTGGAAGGCATCATCCTAAAGAGCTGCAAAGAACAACTGAGCCTGGTGTTCAGAGGACTGTTTCAGAAATCAATTGAAACAGAAATCAACCAAGCCTTTTTTTGCACAGGCCTATCTAAAGGGTTAATGGTCCCACCTAGTGATCAACTGTAAAATTAACTAATTTTACCTCTTCCCAAAAGGGAAAACCACAAACAATCAAGAATGCATGATTATATGGTGTCATGGCTTTGTAATCAAAAAATGTCGTTATAATGGAAGTCAATGGGGCAAAAACAGCCACCAACAACAAATTAAGGAGAAAAAAATGAAATCTAATGCTGCACAAAAACTAAAAATGCATCAAAGCCAATGTTGCTACTAATCTTTGACATGCCCAAGACTGTTATAAAAAGTAAAAAAATAAATAAATAAATCCAGCCACAATTACTTTTATATTGAAAATAAATCATTTTGTGTGTTTTTTCCCCCAAATCAGTGACATCATTTATAAACTTGGCAATTAAAGAGTTAAAATCTTGGATTTTTTTTTAAAACATTTGGTAGTTTTGATTAGGCTGTACTGCGTTTGATCTCCGTCACTATATTCTTTTCATTGACTATTTTTAACTTAAAAATCAATTTTATACATCATTGTTTCCGTTTATATAACGCGTGAATATATCCTCTATTGTATTCTACAACAAAAACAATCAGAGCGCCTCGCTATCACTAGTTTTATTTTGATCTCCCGGGTCCGCTATTAGCTATTAGCCAGTTAGCATCAGCAAGCGTGGTTGCTGCTAACTGCGCTTACATTGCTAATACTCTATTCTCACACATTACCACTGCTGTACTCACTGTTACTTGCTTTAATGGCGGATGAATGTCTCCACTCTGTGCAGCTCGAGCTCGAGGCCGTGGGGAAGCAGATTCGCGACCTGGAACATAGGCAGGCCCAGCTGAGAGAGCGGAGAGCCGCGCTGGAATCATCCCGGGCTGATGCTCACAAGTCCGGGGTAAGTATACAGCGTGCCGTTAACAGTCCCACCACGTCTACTCCGTGTGTTTCTCTGCGCAGGCCCGTTGCACCCAGGACGCGATCTTCCCAGATGTCCTTCACTGCGACGCAGGGACACCACGGACCCTGGGTGCATCCACAACGGAGGACGCGAGCTGGGTCCCGGGCGATGACTTCTCCCCCTCCTGCCTTCGAGATCTCCATCCAGAACCGCTTCGCTCCCCTCCGCGAGACAGGACGCGACGCTGTGATCATCGGAGACTCCATCGTCCGACACGTAAGTGCTACGTTAGCCGAAGGTAAAGTGCACACTCATTGTTTGCCTGGTGCTCGTTTTCTCGATGTTTCTGCGCAGATACCCGCGATCCTGAACGGCGAGAGCCCCAGAGCGGTCGTGCTTCACGCCGGGGTTAACGACACCACGCTGCGGCAGACGGAGACGCTGAAGAGGGACTTCAGCAGCCTGATCGAGACGGTTCGCAGCACGACGCCCGCAGCGACGATCGTCGTGTCAGGACCACTGCCCACGTATCGACGAGGACACGAAAGGTTCAGTAGACTTTTTGCTTTAAATGAATGGTTGTTGTCATGGTGTAAAGAACAGAAACTGCTATTTGTTAATAACTGGAATCTTTTCTGGGAGCGTCCTAGACTGTTTCGCGCTGATGGATTACACCCCAGCAGAATTGGAGCGGAGCTTCTCTCTGACAACATCTCCAGGACACTTCGCTCCATGTGACTAGTAAGACAATTCTCAAATAACCATTATGATGAGTTTTGTTCTAACCGCTTAAATGCTAAAGGTACTTGCGCTGTAAAACCTATTAAGACTGTGTCTGTTCCCCGAATAGTGAGGTCAAAATATAAATATAAATATAATGTAGGATCTAGAAAAAATCTTATCGTAATTAAACCAGAAAAATGTAAAGTAAATGAACAAAAACAATTTTTAAAGTTTGGGCTCATAAATATTAGATCACTCGCACCAAAAGCAGTTATTGTAAATGAAATGATCACAGATAATAGTTTTGATTTACTCTGCTTGACTGAAACCTGGCTAAAACCAAATGATTATTTTGGTCTAAATGAGTCTACTCCACCTAACTACTGTTATAAGCATGAGCCCCGTCAGACTGGTCGTGGCGGGGGTGTTGCAACAATATATAGTGATATTCTCAATGTTACCCAGAAAACAGGATACAGGTTTAACTCTTTTGAAATACTTCTGCTAAATGTTACTCTGTCAGACATGCAAAAGAAATCTAATGTATCTCTTGCTCTGGCTACTGTGTATAGACCACCAGGGCCGTATACAGAATTCCTAAAAGAATTTGCAGATTTCCTCTCAGACCTTCTAGTTACAGTTGATAAGGCGCTAATCATGGGAGATTTTAATATTCACGTTGATAATGCAAATGATACATTAGGACTTGCGTTTACTGACCTAATAAACTCCTTTGGAGTCAAGCAAAATGTCACCGGGCCCACTCATCGTTTTAATCATACACTAGATTTAATTATATCGCATGGAATCGATTTTACTGCTATAGATATTGTACCTCAAAGTGATGATATTACAGACCATTTCCTTGTATCGTGCATGCTGCGTATAACTGATATTAACTATATGTCGCAGCGATACCGTCTGGGCAGAACTATTGTTCCAGCCACCAAAGAAAGATTCGCAAATAACCTGCCTGATCTATCTCAACTGCTAATTGTACCCAAAAATACACACGAATTAGACGAAATTACTGACAACATGGGCACTATTTTATCTAATACATTAGAAGCTGTTGCCCCAATCAAATTGAAAAAAGTTTGAGAAAAACGTACTGTACCATGGTATAACAGTAATACTCACTCTCTCAAGAAATTAACTCGTAGTCTTGAACGCAAATGGAGAAAAACTAACTTAGAAGTTTTTAGAATTGCACGGAAAAACAGTATGTCCAGCTATAGACAGGCTCTAAAAACTGCTAGGGCAGAGCATATACACAAACTCATTGAAAATAACCAAAAAAATCCAAGGTTTTTATTTAGCACAGTGGCTAAGTTAACAAATTACCAGATGCCACCTGATTCAAATATTCCACCAACGTTAAACAGTAATGACTTTATGAATTTCTTCACTGATAAAATAGATAACATTAGAAATACAATAGCGAATGTAGATTCTACAACATCTAACACTTCAGTTTCATCCATCGCACCCAAAGATAAACTGCAGTGCTTTACAACCATAGGACAGGAAGAGCTAAATAAACTTATCACTGTATCTAAACCAACAACATGTTTATTAGATCCTGTACCCTCTAAATTACTGAAAGAGCTGTTACCTGTAGCCGAAGAACCGCTTCTCAATATCATAAACTCGTCGTTATCTTTAGGACACGTCCCAAAACCATTCAAGCTGGTGGTTATCAAGCCTCTTATTAAGAAACCAAAACTAGATCCTAGTGTACTGGCAAATTATAGGCCTATTTCAAATCTTCCATTTATGTTTAAAATTTTAGAGAAAGTTGAGTCTGCTCAATTGAGCACCTTCCTGCATAAAAATGATCTGTATGAAGAATTTCAGTCAGGTTTTAGGCCCCACCATAGCACAGAAACTGCACTTGTTAAAATTACAAAGTCTAGTCTTACTTGATCTTAGTGCTGCGTTCGACACCATAGATCATGACATACTCATAGATCGATTACAAAACTATACAGGTATTCAAGGGCAGGCTCTAAGATGGTTTAGATCCTACCTGTCTGATCGCTACCATTTTGTTTACTTAAATGGGGAGTCATCTCATTTATCATCAGTAAAATATGGAGTGCCTCAAGGATCCGTCCTAGGTCCCCTTCTATTTCCAATATATATGTTGCCCCTTGGTAATATTATTAGAAAATACGGAATTAGCTTCCACTGTTATGCTGATGATACTCAGCTATATATCTCAACGAGACCAGATGAAACTTCCCAATTATCTAAGCTAACAGAGTGTGTTAAAAATGACACACAATTTTCTCCAATTAAATTCGGATAAGACAGAGATACTAATTATTGGACCAAAAAACACTACACAGAATCTTGTAGATTACAATCTGCAACTAGACGGATGTACTGTTACTTCCTCTACAGTCAGAAATCTGGGTGTTATATTAGACAGCAATTTGTCTTTTGAAAATCATATTTCCAATGTTACAAAAACTGCATTCTTCCATCTTAGAAACATTGCCAAGCTACGAAACATGTTATCTGTTTCTGATGCAGAAAAGCTAGTTCATGCATTCATGACCTCTAGACTGGACTATTGTAATGCACTTCTAGGTGGTTGTCCTGCTTCTTCAATAAACAAGCTACAGGTAGTCCAAAATGCAGCAGCTAGAGTCCTTACGAGGTCAAGAAAATATGATCATATTACCCCAATTTTACAGTCTCTGCACTGGCTACCTATTAAGTTCCGTATCAGTTACAAATTATCATTACTTACCTATAAGGCCCTAAATGGTTTAGCTCCAGCGTACCTAACTAGCCTTCTACCACGTTACAACCCATCACGCACCCTAAGGTCACAAAACGCTGGACTTTTGGTCGTTCCTAGGATAGCAAAGTCCACTAAAGGAGGTAGAGCTTTCTCACATTTGGCTCCCAAACTCTGGAATAGCCTTCCTGATAATGTTCAGGGTTCAGACACACTCTCTCTGTTTAAATCTAGATTAAAAACACATCTCTTTCGCCAAGCATTCGAATAATGTATCTTTTTAATTGTGAGTGTAGTTGCATCTGTTCAAAGGTGCATTTTTATTCATTAGCTTGGGTTAAACTAATTTTACTTTGTTGGATCAGCAGCTATGCTAATGATGTCTGTATTTTGTTTCTATGTTTCACCAGGATTTAAACAAGCTCCAGTCTGGATCCAGAACACCTGAGAAGAGATGATGTTGACCCTCAGAGGACCCCAGATGATGCTAACCTTGAATCAACAAACAGAACTAACAATTATTGCTAAATGTGTGACTGAATCATATAATAACTTAATTAATAATATTGATAGTTCATCGTCTAGCTGACTACATCTTGTATTATTATTATTTTTTTTTCTAAAATCCTGTAAAATGTGCACAAACTACTAGCTACTACTAAATATTGTAGAAACATAATTTTCTGTAAAGTTGCTTTGTAACGATTTATTTTGTAAAAAGCGCTATACAAATAAACTTGAATTGAATTGAATTAGGACTGAGGTTGATTAACAGATTTATGCAAAAAAAATTGAAAAAAAATATGAATCCGATACATTTTTACAGCAGTTTAATTGAGTGGATGTTTTCATCCCGAACAACTCGAAAGGGTACTGAATTTGAACAATCCACAAGGGATATTATCATCCAATTTATGACCCTTAAAACATATTACAAACCTTTATGGAGCCAAAAGAGTATCAATAAAGATAAATGCACACACTACATTCACATATGCACACATAGGATTCATACATGCACACACATAATTCATAAATACACACACAGGATACACAAATGCGCACACAATTCACAAATGCACACACAAAATGTAAAAAGCACAGAAGATTCACAAATGCTTACAAAATTCAGAAATGCACACACAATTCAGAAATGCAAACAACATCTACAAATGCACTCAAGATTCACAAATGCACAGGACAAGATTCAGAAATGTATTTCTGATGCACACACACATATATCTTGATTTACAAACTGCTTGCGGTCTGTGAACTTCACTGCATTTGTGTGTGAATTTTGAGACTCCTCTGACTTGGCTCGACACACAAATGCCTTTTTTTAAACAGGGAATGATCTGCAACCAATCAGATATCTCCCTTGTTTGAGCCAATCACAAGAAGGCACCCCACGTGGGGGATTGTTTACTTGTAAGCCAATCAGCGAACGACTCACTTTCCTCAGCGAACAACTCACTTTCCTCAATCAGCGAACGACTCACTTTCCTCAGCGAACGATTCACTTTCCTCACGCAGCGAACGACTCACTTTCCTTAGCGAACGACTCACTTACCTCACGCAGCCGGCGACCCACTTTGCGCAGCAGGAGACTCACTTTCCGCAGCAGGAGAGTCACTTTCCTCTCGCAGCGAACGACTCACTTTCCTCACGCAGCGAACGACTCACTTTCCTCACGAGTCACGCAGCGAGCGACTCACTTTCCTCAGCGAACGATTCACTTTCCTCACCCAGTGAAGTTGAGCGAACGATTCCCTTTCCTCACGCAGCAGCGACTCACTTTGCGCAGCCGGAGAGTCACTTTCCTCTCTCAGCGGACCACTGACTCTCTCTTCATGTAGGGACCGAATATTATAATTAAAGGGGGGGTGAAATGCTCGTTTTCACTCAATATCCTGTTAATCTTGAGTACCTATAGAGTAGTACTGCATCCTTCATAACTCCAAAAAGTCTTTAGTTTTATTATATTCATAAGAGAAAGATAGTCTGTACCGATTTTTCCCGGAAAAACACGAGCGCCTAGAGGCGTGACGTGTGGGCGGAGCTAAAGAATCACGAGCGCGAGTAGGATTTTGTGTTGAGCGAGTCTGGAAGCTGTGACACAGATCCAGAGGCTGAAATTTAACAAGAGCAGCTTCAGCATAGGCTTCTCTATGTGGTATGTTCCACTTTGTCGTCTTTTTTTTTTTTTTTTTTTTTTTTAACTGTACATGTGGAAACTGCAGTTTGATAACAACATCGCATGTTGTTTACTTGATGTGCTTACACGCCGATAGCTAAGTTAACAACACAGAGATATTTGAAGCAGTTTTACTCGTGCAGTTTGATGACAACATCGCATGTTGTTTACTTGATGTGCTTACGCGCCGATAGCTAAGTTAACAACACAGTGATATTTGAAGCAGTTTTACTCACCGCCTGCGGTTCCAACACACGATCGTGACCCTTTTTCGTTGGGATTGCATTATCCTTAAGAAATAAACGATGTGCAAATCCAGCGTCAACCTGGGCCTTGTTTGTAAAACAAGCATCTTCGAAATGCAGTGAACAAACACAAACACTTGCACAACTCCGTTGATGCTCTGTAAAAATAAACTCCATCCACTGGTCCCTTAATGCTGTTTCTCTTTTGGTAATCTGTGCAGGATTGTCTTGCCCTGGCAACCAAAAACACACTCCTTTTGTGACATTTCGCGACGCTCTCGCTCTGATCAGTGAAGTCTGTTGTGCTCTCAATGCTCTGCTATACGGGAGCGCGCGCTCTTCCTGGCAGACGCGCCCTTAGCACCCATATAAGGAAATTCCGCTCCATCTAACGTCACACAGAGCCATACTCGAAAAAAACTTTCCGAAACTTGTCACTTAATCTGGACTGAAAGACTGAAGGAACTTATTCTGGACTGAGGGTCTCTAGAGTATGGTTGTAATTTAGGGTGTACTCACACTAGGCACGGTTGCCATGAACCGGGCCCGAGTACGATTGTCCCCCCTCCCCACTCCCCCTCTGGCCTGCACTCACATATAGCGTTTCAGCATTCGTGCCGGGGCACGCTTACGTCATTATGGTGCGACGGTTTCGGGATAAACAGGAAGAGCGGCGCTCTCTGAACGCAATGGAGTACATCGCTCTGTTTTCTTTGTGGATAATTTTGTTTCGTTTGGTCCACAGCCCTCTCACAGCCTGTTGTTAAACAGATGTGTCGCCTTAGTGGCGCGAAAATTTTCACATAATCGCGCTGCTCGTATGAGGATGTTTGCAAGGTACTGAAGTGCAGCAAGGACTTTGCAGTTTTTAATTTTTATGCGTTTTGCACCTCTGCCGTAGACCAAAGCGACCCTTTCCCTGCCATGTTGGTTTTGGAGCGTCACAAAACCGTGACGCAACGCGTCCTTTTCCGTGCTCCGGCACGGTTAGCGCTCACACTGCATGCGAACCGCGCCCGAGTCCAACTGAACCGTGCCCTGGCCCACCTCTTCCAAGCGGGCCAGGGCTGGCCAATCGAGCCGCGCCCGGGCACGATTCGGAGCACTCACACTAGTCAAACGAACCGCGCTTTGGTGGTCAAACGCACCCGGGCACGGTTCAAACTGGCTAGTGTGAGTACACCCTTAATGACAATGACTGTTGTTAATTTTTTTTTTTTTTTTTTTTTTTTATATTTTTGTATATGTTTTGCTGTTATCTTCAACAAGCATTTAATAAAAAAAAAAAAAAAAAAAAAAAAAAAAAACTTTCCGAAACTTGTGACAAACCGGAAGGAGTATTTTTGGAACAGAAATACTCCTTCAAATGTACAACTTAATTTTTGAAACTTTGTCCATGTTTAGCATGGGAATCCAACTCTTTAACAGTGTAAAAAACTCAGTATGCATGAAATAGCATTTCACCCCCCCTTTAAAGTGACTTCTATATTGCATCCAAAATAATTTTTAGATATACTTAAAATATTCAAAAAGGTGTAATTTTTTTTTTTTACTTTCATTAAAATGTTTCAATAAAATGAAATAATTGCCTATTGCAAATTTATGAATCCATGGTTAACTTTTTTTCTGCAGTCACAGTCTGGGCTATATGTATTGAGACATTTTTAAATATATATTTTGTAAAAAATAATAAAAAATAAACCTGAATTGTAATCTAAACATCTGTATTTCCATACAATTTCATAAATAGGCTGTGTGAACCCGTTCATGTGATTGGCTTATAAGTAAACAATCACGTGGAGTGCGTTCTTGTGATTGGCTAAAAGAAGGGAGACATCTGATTGGTTGCTGATCATTCCATGCATTTGTGTGTCAAGCCAAGTCAGAGGAGTCTCAAAATTCACACACGAATGCAGTGAAGTTCACAGACCGCAAGCAGTTTGTAAATCAATATATATGTGTATGTGCATCAGAAATACATTTCTGAATCTTGTTCTATGCATTTGTGAATCTTGAGTGCATTTGTAAATGTTGTTTGCATTTCTGAATTATGTGTGTATTTCTGAATTTTGTGTGCATTTCTGAATTTTGTATGCATTTGTGAATCTTCTGTGCTTTTTAAATTTTGTGTGTGCATTTGTAAATTTTGTGCACATTTGTGTATCCTGTGTGTGTATTTATGAATCGTGTGTGCATGTATGAATCCTGTGTGTGCATATGTGAATGTAGTGTGTGCATTTATCTTTATTGAGACTCTTTTGGTTCCATATATATACTACACAAAAACAAAACACTCTTTCTGAATAATTGGTTTATGTATACAGCAAACAATCTGCTAAATACAAAAAATGAATTTTATTCTTGTGAGCACTTCATGGAAAAATATGGTATTGATACATCTCAAGAAGAATTCAAAATGGTGATTGAGTCTATTGCTGTTAGTCTTGTTTCTTTAGCGCAGAGCATACAGACAGATACTTCTCTTTCTGTAACAGTCGGTTGTCCTACTATTTCTGGCATTCCACTTACAGATAAAAGATGTAACAATATTAGAAACATACTTGACCCTGCCAGTACTCCTATATGTAAACACCGATGGACTTTACTGGACAAGAAATTATGGAACATGATCTTCCTGCTACCTCACCAGTATATTATTGTAAATAAAATCAAAGAAGTTTTATTCAAAATTGTTCGCAGATATTACCCTTCAAAAGCAAACATCTGTACTTTATTTCCAACTGTGTGTAACTTTTGTACATTCTGTGGATGTGAAGGAGAAACCATTGAGCATGATTTTGTTTATTGTCCCCTTGTAGCTTCCTTTTGGTCCCATTTACAAAGATTTATTCCCCAAAAGATAAAAAAGAATATTTCTCAAAGTAAATTTGAAATACTACTTATAGTCACTGAGCCAAATTTATCAGCCAATGAAAAATATGTAATTAACTTAATTATTATTTTAGCTAAATATTATCTGCACAAAATGACTTGGCAAAGAAGCAAACCCTCCTTTTACAATTTCAGAATTACAGACCTTAAAAAATATTGGAACAGCATTGAAAATTAAAAAAAGAACAACAAATTAAACAAAACAATCAAATTATTTCATTATTTTAACCTCAATGCAGACCCTAAGTGTTTTTCAATTATGTATCTGGTTTTTTTTTTCTCTCTCTCTGATCTTTTAATGTCTCTTATTTGGTTCACCTTGTTAAGATCAGATTTATGAAGCTGTATATTGATTACATTTTGTTTACGTTATAAAATTGTACTTTGACAAAATGTTAATAAAATTTGTAAAAAAAAAAAAAAAAAAAAGACAGAGTGAGCCATTTCGGGAAGAGCGATTGGAGCACGTGATCCAAATAAACCAGTTTGAGTTTCCTATCTCCTCCCTTAATAAGAAGATCTTTTTTTTTTTTTTTTTTTTTTTTTTTTTATTGCAAGAATAACAATTACAGAAAATGAATACACATACAAAAAAAGAATAAAAATAGAAAATAAAAATAGAAAATAAAATAAAATGCCAGGGTTAAAGATACACAAATGTAAAATACAAAAATTGAATAGAAATAAAACTCAATAGACCAAACAAAAATTAAAGGCTTTGATATTTCACAAAATCTTAAAATTATTCAACAAATACATGGTTTTAACAGCTTTTTTGTTTGTACTGTCCTTAATGGAAACCATATAATTTTCTAAATCTTTCAATACCACAGAAAATAAAGGATTCTGATTAGTAAATTTGCACCTATGAATATGAAACTTAACTAAAATAATCAAAAGATTAATAATATACGCTTCCTTTTCCATACTCTTTTCATATTGTAAAAAACCAAATATTACATGTTCGTATAACAAAAGAAAATTACAATCTAATTTGTTATTTATAAATTTAGAAACTTCCCACCACAGCCTTTTGGTATACCGACAGTGCCAGAAAATATGAGGTACAGTTTCTGGCTGCAAAAAACAAAATGAGCAATTTACATCAATGTCTTTATTAAATTTGGATAAAAAATGTTTAGCAGGGTAAAATTTATGCAGTATCTTGAACGAAATTTCCTTGACCTTATTTGTAAGAATATATTTATTAGGTAACAACCAGACCTTATTCCAATTAATAGTTCCAATAAACTTTGACCAATAGAAAATAACATGTGGTTTACTTACAAGTTCTTTTTGAAAAAGGGAACGTATAGCCTTATTATTTTTGCTTGTCGAAAAACAAACTTTACCACAAATCGTATCAGTAAGATGCAATAAAGACACACGTTTAGAATATGAAATACCTCTACATAGAGAGACAACACCCAAAGAGATAGCACCAATTACAGAGGCAAATTCTTTAGGGGAAACAGGGAGGTTGAAGTATGAAAGAAACTCATCATAAGTCATTAAATACCCCTGATAATTCAACAACTGACCAACCACAAGAATGCCCTCATCAAACCAAGTTTTCAAAAATATACTCTTATGTTTGTATAAAATATTACAATTATTCCAGATGTAATAATGATGTGGAGAAAAATTATGCTTGTAAATTAACTTCCAAGCCAAAAGTGCTTGCCTGTGAAAAGCTGACAGTTTAACTGGAAGTTTCTCGATTTTATAATCACACATAAGCAAAAATGAAAGTCCACCAAGTTTGTCAAAAACCAATTTAGATATCATATTCCAAACAGAATCAGTGTTTTTTAGAAAATATTTCAACCAGTTAATTTTGAAAGTGTTATTTAAAATAGAAAAATCTAAATAATCAAGCCCTCCATTTTTATATGAATTAACAATAACAGATTTTCTAATATAGTGTATACGGTTTTTCCACAAAAAATTCAGCATAATTTGATCAATTATCTTATTTGTTTTATTATCTGAGTGTATTGAGGAAGCTATATAAGTAAGCCTTGAAATACCTTCCGCTTTAGCCAGCAGAACACGACCTTTGAGAGACAAGTCTCTCTGCAACCAAATATTAAATCTGTTCTTTACTTTTTTAATCACTGGGTCAAAATTTTGTGAGATTCTCTCCTGCTCATTTTTAGTAATAACCATACCCAAATAAGTAGGAGAATCCTTTACAGGGATATTACATATATTTCTGTAATGGCAACTTTTTAAAGCAAATAGTTCACATTTTTGTAAATTAAGACAAAGCCCTGAGGCACTGGAAAAAACTTCAATGATCTTGACCGCTGACTGAATTTGATCAACATTTTTCAGGAAAAGAGCCGTGTCATCAGCCAACTGACTTATCAGAACACTTCTCTCTTCAACTTGAATTCCTTTTAAATTGGATGATTTAATAAAGTGACAAAACACCTGAGCAACAATAAGAAAGAGGTAAACTGAGACTGGGCAGCCTTGCCTAACTCCTCTTTCCAAATTAAATCTTTGAGTAGTGCCATTCTTTAATTTCACAGAACTATTTCCCCCCGCATAAAGAGTTTTCATAGCATTACAGAAATAAGCCCCAAACCCAAAGTGTTCTAAACAGTAGAAAATAAAAGGATGCTCAACCGAATCAAAGGCTTTGAAAAAGTCTAAAAAAAGTATAAAGCTATCATCATTTATAAGGTCAGAATAATCAATAAGATCAAAAATAAGTCTAATGTTGTTACATATATGACGGTTTCTCATAAACCCAGATTGATTTTCATCAATAATGGAATCTAATACTAATTTGAATCTTTGGGCAAATACCTGAGCAAATATTTTATAATCATTATTTAACAAACTAATGGGTCTCCAATTATCAATAAGCAACAAATCTTTCTTGGGCTTAGGAATCAAACTAATTATACCTTGCGTCATAGTTGTAGGAAGCTGTGAGTACTGTAAGCTTTCAGAGTATACTTCAAAAAGAAACGGGGAAAGAATCTCAGAAAACTGCTTATAGAACTCTGAAGTAATTCCATCATTACCGGGTGATTTATTACATTTTAAATGTTCAATAGCTTGCTTAATTTCCGTAATAGTAATTGGTAAATCACATAACTTTTGGTCCGCCTCAGTAATTGTTTTAACATTTTTAAGCTGGTTACAAAAAGAAGTCATATTTTGCTCACTAAATTTAGAAGTATATAATTTAGAGTAATAGTCATAGCAAAAACTAGAAATTGCGTCAAAATTATCTGTAATAGATCCATTAATATTCATTTTAGAAACAGAGTTAAGTTTAGCTCTCGACTTTTCAAGATTAAAAAAATAAGCAGACATCTGTTCTCCATGCTCTAACCATTTTTGCCTTGATCGAATAAAAGCACCTTGTGCTCGCATTTTGTACATATTATCAAGCTCATTTTGCAGCTCTGTTAGACGCAATCTCTGTCCTTCTACCAGGTCCACCATAGAAATGTTAGAAATGGCTAAGATTTCACTAACAACCTTCTCTTCCATAAGACGTTGTGATTTAACTAATGTGCTACCAAACTTCCTCAAATATTTTCCAATTTCAAATTTTAATAATTCCCAATTATGACGAAACAATCCTTCCTTTTTAGCTTTAATCCAATAATAATTAATGAGTTTTCCCAATTCCTGTTTAACTGCACTTAATTTAAGCAAAGAACTATTCATTTTCCAGTATGAATTATACTTGTTACAATTCGTGTTTGGTGAAATATTAATTGTAATTAATATGGCCTTATGGTCAGTTAATGGTGTTGGCAAAACATTAACCAAAATATTGTTCCCATCAAAATGGTTAGAGACGAGCCAAAAATCAATCCTAGAACGTCTACTGCCATCCTTGTTACTCCAAGTATACACAACATCATCTACATTTTTCTCTCTCCATATATCAATCAGATGAAATTGGTCCATAAACAGTTTCAAATTAGTATTTAAATTTGAAGGTCGTCTTGGAGGCCACCTATCTACTGACTCGTTTAACACAACATTGAAATCCCCCCCTATAATTAAAAAAGAATCAGGAAATTTGGATAACCAAAGTGTAAGTCTTTCCTCCAACAAACATAATAACTGGTCATTTTCAGATTTGCTATTATATCCATAGATATTAACTACTATAAAAATTACACTAAAACATTTTAGAATTAAGCAAATAAAGTGGCCATTTTCATCACTATCCGCATGTAAAACCTCACCTCTATAATTATTTTTCAGGCAAGAAACCCCTGCTGAGTGTTCGGTTCCATGAGACAGCCAAATATCACTGCCCCATTGTGATCTCCAAAAATTAACATCAGAAGCAATAGAATGAGATTCTTGAAAAAATACAAAGTCATTATTAAACCTTTTAGTGAACAAAAACAAAGCCTTACGCTTAACGTTTTCTCTTAAACCCCTGGCATTCAAAGATATAATGGAAAATGACATAAACAACAAAAAGTTAACTGTGAACAACAAAAAACTTGTAACCTCTTATAACAATCAATATATTAAGATAAAGTTGGCAAAAAGGTCAACCACAAAATATAGCACCATAAAGACTTGAATTTTGTGCAAATAAGCAATCTCTTCAATAAGAAATAAAATAAAATCTTGCTTCATTTGAAACAATAACTGTCCCAAAGTGCAGATATGCATATAAGATCACGCAAACACGCATCTTATGTCTTCAACTCTTCATCAGAAATCAACATGACTTCAACAGCATTAGTTCCCAACTCAGTCGACCGTGAGGATAATTTCACCTTGACCTTGTACAAAGGCTCTGCCTCCAACAAAGTAAGCAGTTTTCCCAGCCGCTCGAGCTTTTTGAACTTCCGGCCACAACTTCATCCTTCTCTCGCGATCTCCCTTGGAAAAGTCCTCTCTGAACTGAAAACCTTTGTCCCGCAAATACGAGGAGCTTTTGGCAGCCTTCCAAACTGCATCTCTGTAGGAGCGCGTGGAAAACTGTATTATGGTTGCTCTAGGCCTACCGCTGCTCTGTTGAGTACTTCCGAGACGGTGAACAACATCAATGGCACCTGGAAGCTTATCATTTTCGCTGGGAAGAACAGCTCGACAGATCTTGATAACCTCTAGACGAATATTTTCATCAGCTGCCTCTGGGATACCTATGATCTTCAGATTGCGTCGTCTCATGTAGGTTTCTAGATCATCCATTCTTCTCTCCATTTTGTTGACCGGCTTTTCAATTTGATCCACGCGCCGCTCTAAGCACGCCACCTTTGCTGTGACAGTCTTTAAATCAGACGACACAGCATCCACTTTTTCTCTCAGGTCGGTGATCTTTCGCTCTATCGCGTCAGAGCGGCAGTTAATCAGCTGCGTTATGTTCGCCAGCTGAGAAGAAATATCAGCACTCGTATTATCACTAGCCTTTTTTTTAGCAGCTGGTGACTTGCTTGGAGTAGCAGGCAGAGCTGGGAACTCCTCTTCAGCCAGGCTAAATGAATCCTCTTCGTTCATGCTGACAACATAATCATGCCCGCTGCTAACCACTGAGAGTGTGCTTGTGCTAGCAGCACTAGCATTGCCCTTTTCCTTTTCAGAAAACGCTGAGAGCCCTCTTTTACGAACCATGGTGAAGCAAAAAGAATCGGCCAATATGCAACAGGCTGTTGAAAAACTAGAACATCTAATTACTGCTTATAAGCAATATTTATAGGACAACTTGGTGCAAGCACTCAAAAATGCGACCGTTCAGGCAGCCATCTTGGTCACGCCCCCTTAATAAGAAGATCTCTGGCTGTGCTCAATTCTCTTGTGACGTAATAGCTAGCAGACTACGGTGTGCTGTTTGTGACCAAGAGCAGAACGCGCGAAGTGAGAGAATACGATCAACATTTCAGGTAATGACGCTCAAATATTACTTTTATTGACAACGTGAACACAGATATGACGTTTGGAAGCATGAAATATGCATGTTAATGATGTTCCTGCCGCTTACTAGCGCGTAATGTGAAGGATTTGTAAGTCATGTTCAATGCGCTTTTGGGGCCTCTGTGCCGCCGTCGTTTCCAGTACTCGATCGAAGACCCGCCTCTCCCGTGTTTCAATTGGTCGAATGCAAGAAACTAGCCCTGTGACTGGACGAAAACCAGGCCAGCAAAATAAAGAGTCAGGCAAGGTACTAGGAAGTAAAAAAGGAAACTGTTTTATGTCAGAGCAAAAAGATACACATAGCCAAAAGGATGATGTAAAGTTTAATATTGCTGATTAAAGTTGTTTCCATCAACTTCTCGAAAAAGACGGTTTCGGCCAAACAAAACCCGTAACGTTACAAGTGAAACTCGTTGTTGCTGTGCTATAACACGACAGTCTTTACAGTTTTTAACGTAATTAAAACGTTTTAAAATGAAACCGTGCAATCATGAGTGTTAATAAAGTTATAATAACCAGTTTTACATCAAGGTTCTGTTGTATTATGAATATTTCATTATTAATTACAGTGGTTATTTATTTAAATGCTTATAGTTTATCATAATAGAGAATCGATTAAAGAGGCATTCTAACTGGATTAAAATAATACAGTGAACAAATACAATATCAAAAAGTTAATTTCACATTTTAAAATCATGCACGTTGATCTTCAATTATCATGTTCATTCTCACATATGATCAGAGTTATTCATCTGTCAGAACGCCATTAAATTAACTGTTTATTTTGAAGTAGGTTCTACTTCAGTCCAATAATGACTGATAATGTTTTACATTCATTTAATATTCATCATTTAATGAAACATAAACACAAACGACCCTCAAACAGCTAATGAGTACTGAATTAATTTATTTTTCGGTCAAATACACACAAAATTATGTCAAAATACCCATCTTGGAAAGTATTAACATAAACACAGTCAGTTAAATCTTACTTAATAATTAAATCAATCTCCAAATTTTATATAATGTGTTTTTTCTGGATTTTTTGGTCTGTATTCTGTCTGTCAATTAAAATAAATGTACCATGAAAATTACAGACCCTTCATTTCTTTGTAAGTGGGCAAATTTACAAAATCATCAGGGGATCAAACAAATATTTTCCCTGCTGTGTTTTCTGTGTATTTTTTATAACAATTTATTTTTCTATAATGCATTGAACAAACAACAATGCTTTTGCTGAACAAAAGCAAAAAAAAAAAAAAAAAAAAAAAACTAACACTAGCTTGTTCTATTCTATTTCTATACTATCAATTAGCTTTTTATTATATTTAAAAAAATAAAATAAAAAATGAAATCAATTACTATGTGTACTGCATTAAGCTAACTGAGACTTGTTATAGCAAATGTAAATCATTGCTCTTTTGTTGATTTTGTTTGCTTACATTGTACTCATTTGTAAATCGCTTTAGATTAATTGTCTGCTAAATTACTAAATGATTAATAAACGTACTGTAATTAAAATTTTTGTTAAACAAATATTTAAAAAAACAAGAGGGAGGGGAAAAAACCTTAACACAAGGGCAACAAATCACATAACTGTAATAAAAGTGAAAACATCAAATACCTAAACAAATCAAGACAATCTCTTACAAAAATCTGACTTCAAGAATTTTACATCAAAATACAAATACAATCATAATCATTAATGAAGAAAAGGATGAATATCAAACTCTTTAAGACCATTAGGTGATAAAGTATTCAAAGTATAAATCCAATGTAGGGGTTGACCGATATGTGTTTTTCGAGGGAATAACCAATATTTTGAACAGATATATGGGTCAATGACGTGGCGCTATTTATAAATAAATGAATAAATATATATATATATATATATATATATATATATATATATATATATATATATATATATATATATATATATATATATATATATATAATATTTGGTTTTATTAAATTTAAAAGGAATACAATTATTAAAATTAGGAATAAAAAATAAATGTACAAATTAATTGCATACATTCTTATTTTTTTGTGGACCAAGTCTAAAATTTCTGGTTTTAATTTAATTTTGAAAGAATATTTGGGGGATTATTGCAAAAATGTCAGTGTGGTGTAACTGTAAAAACCATGTACCAAAAAAAAAAAATTTGTTTTAAAACTGAAATTCTCAATAAAACACCAGATCAGCTAGTTTGGCATAACCTTACATTAGTACTATTAATAGTAAATAAAAGTATATGGAGCACCATTTTCAAGTCAAATTCCTTGAGTGCCAAGGTGGTGTAAACACTATTCAAGTAGCCATATGACAGGAAATTATATCACAGAGAAGGAGATACTAACTGCTGAATGCAAAGATTAGTAACTCCTTAAAATGTGGGATAATTTGAAATTTTTAGGGTATGGTAAGGTATTCTTAGGTATACATGTAAAATGGTATGACCTCAGAAATATATTGATAATTTGTTATTATTATGAAAATGAGTAAACTTTAACAATTAAATGTGAATAATTCCCACCAAGGCCATGTACTTACATTGGTGTCCATGATAATGCATGTCAAATTTGATTTTAAATTGAAATGTCAAGTGGTGTAACTGGTTTTGACTCTTATTAAAATCCTTTCTGTTAAGGGCCAATTTAGTCCAATATCACTAGTTTATAATGCGGATTAAAACTAGTGATAAGATTTTATAATCAATATGATTAGGGGTACACCGATCAAGATCGGCCGAATCGGTAAATTCCATCAGGTGCGTGATTTTACATAGAGCTGCTGTTACTACACTGAACCGTTGTTAACTGAGAAGCTGCGCAAATCCACGTCCATTATCAGCATTTATTTGCGCAGCTTCTCCGTTAACAACGGCTCTGTGTGGTAACAGCTGCTCTGTGAAATCACACACCTGATGGAATTTACTGCTGATTAGAGAACTGGCTTTACTGACGAGATGTGCATACAGTCGGCCGATCTTGATCGGTGCACCCCTAAATATGATGTAACAGAGCCCCCTTTTCCCCAATAGATGCCACAATACAATACAAAATTACAATACAAAAACTGTAATTACAATATCAGACATGAGTTCACTAGTCATCACTATGATTATTTTTTGTCAAATATTGTTTCTTAACTGTAATTACAATATGAGTCATGAGTTCACTGAATATCTATGATAATTTCGTTTTGCCAGATTTGCACTGAAAAAAAAAAAAAAACTTGCTGAGAGTCATGCTTGATTTTCAGTGTCTGTTTCTTCAACAAACAATGGACTTTGGCTGTAGAAGCAACATGGTCAGGTGGTGTAACTGGTTTGTGTCAATTGGCGTAACCAGTATTTTTCATAAAAAAGATAATTATATACAGAAAAATTAATGTGGAATAAAATGTAATCATCTAGTTTAGTATTATATGGTTTTAACTTTTTTTTTTTACATAAGTTGTCAAAGATTAAGAAAATAATGTTTATTTTATTTTTTTCCTCATTTGTAAGTCGCTTTGAATAAAAGCGTCTGCTAAATGAATATTGCAAACACACATTAAAGTGTACTTTTTGAGATAACTCTAATAAAATCTATTTTCATGTGACATTTTAAAGTAAGCTAACATGCCATCTAGGTGTAACAAATGGACACTGGGACAGAAGGCAAGCGCAAGTTTATTAGAGGAGTTAAAGGAGATTAAGGGAGAGATGCAGAGGTGGTGGTGGTGAACTGTTGTAGCTGGTTCTGGTGGGACAAATGGGATGGGGATTTCCAGAGCCATCGGTGGGGTGACCAGGGGGACAGACATGTTGCACACACTTCAGGGTACACACAGGAGAGGGGAACTCGGAGAATGGAATGCTGGAGACACTCAGGAGAGACACAGGGATCTAGGAGAGGAATCAATGATCGGTAAGTAACAAGGTTTGTATAGAGTGTGTACAAGTAGCCTTACAACAGGATAGGTTCTGCTGTGCAGCTACGATATCGGAGGGTTAGTGTGACAGGTGTGTGGAGGTGAGCTGATGAGGTAATGGTGCACAGGTGCTGAACATCCCAACGGCGTGGTGGTCTCCCTCTGCCCCGAGGGGATGGATGATCTGGATGGGCCGTGTGGAATTCCTCCAGGAGTGTGGGATCAAGAATGTCATTTCTCGGGACGCAGGATCGTTCCTCCAGGCCGTATCCTTCCCAGTCAACTAGGTATTCGAGCTTACCACCACGCCTCCGGGATTCCAGGATTTTCTAGACCTTATAGATGGTTCCTTCTTTCAGGAGTAATGGGAGAGGGGGTTCCTCTTTCCGGTCAGGCTCTGTGGAAACAGGAGGGTGACGGGGACTCTTGGAGATGGTGCACTCGGTGCAACCATGGACAAATCTTCTGACATCTGCTGCCATATTGGGCCACCATAAGCGGTCTTTGAGCAGCGAGAGAGTTGCGTCAGCCACAGGTGGCCAGTATCTAAGGATGTATGGGTGGTCAGAATGAGAGCAGTGCATTGGTTACGTGGGACATACCAACATCCTGGTGGGCAGCCCGGCAGAGTAGCAGGAAGGACTTCCACGGCGACTGGCGGTGAGGACCACTGAATGGGGCTGGAAATAAGTTGAGTGGCTTTTATGTTCTCGGGTTCTTCCGCATCTTCCTCAGGACCATGGAGACGGGACAGGGCATCTGCCTTGATGTTTCGAGGTCCAGGTCTGTAAGAGATTTAGAAATTGAATCTGGTGAAGAAGAGTGCTCATCCAGCTTGGTGGGGATTAAGCCGTTTAGCTTCTATGAGATACTGTAAGTTCTTATGGTCCGTGAGGACAGTAAATGGATGAGCCGCCCCCTTGAGCCAGTGTAACCATTCCTCCAGTGCTAGTTTAATGGCCAGTTACTTATGGTTTCCTATGTCATAATTTTTCTCCGCCAGGCTGAGCTTCTTGAAGAAGGCACATGGATGGAGTCGAGGAGGAGAGCCTTGCCGCTGGGAGAGAACCACTCCCACTCCAGTGGCGGAGGCATCCACTTCAACCACAAAAGGGAGTTCAGGGCCCAGCTGTACCAGGAGGGATTTGTAGTGAAAGCCCGTTTTAGGGTGGTGAAAGCTTCGGTGGCAACTGGAGTCCAGGACAAAGACTTGGGCTTGTCACGGAGGAGGTTGTTTCTGGGATTGGTGATGGTACTGTAATCTTTGAATCACTGGTAGAAGTTTGCGAATCCTAGGAAGCTTTGGAGCTCTTCGATGGTAGAGGGTTGTGGCCAGTTGGTAATGGTTTCAATCTTCCCCTCGTCCATGTGGATACCAGTTTCATTAATGATGTAACCCAGGAAATGAACGGAGGACTGATAGAATGTAAATTTTTCAGCTTTGAGGGAGAGGTGGAATTCTCAAAGTCTTAAGAGGACATATCTTACATGCACGCGATGTTCGGCGAAGCTCCGGGAGTAAATCAGGATGTCATTAATGTATACAATCCTGAAGCAGTTGAGATACTCCCGGAGCACTGCGTGCATGAAGTCTTGAAAGATGGAGGGGGTGTTGACAAGCCTGTACGGCATGACCCGGTATTCGTAGTGGCCAGTTGGGGTCACAAATGCTGTCTTCCACTCTTCTCCCTCAAGAATGTGGATGAGATTATAAGCACTGCAAAGGTCTAGTTTAGTGAATACGGTGGCTCCTCTGAGTTGTTCTAGGGTGGCTGGGACAGTGGGAAGAGGATATTGGAACTTGATGGTGATTTGATTAAGTGCTCAATAATCTATGCAAGGCCGTAAGCCTCCATCCTTCTTCGCCATGAAGTTTGAGGCGGCAGGGCAGTTGGATGGTACAATATAACCTTGTTTGAGGGCTTCCTCTACATTCTTCTCCATGGCCTTTTGTTCGGGCAAAGATACAGGATACATTTTCTCACGAGGCACTGGCTCACCCGGGATCAGATCAATGGCACAATCCCAGGGGCAGTGAGGAGGTAGTTGTGAGGCTTTTTGAGGACAGAAGACATCGTGGAATTCCTGGTAACACTCAGGGATATTGATCGACCTTTCAAAGGTAAGGTTTCTGAAGGAGACTTCAGGGGAGCTGGACGATTGGGGAAGCAGGATGGAAAACATTGGTCACCCCACTGTAGGATTTCTCCTGACGACCAGGAAATGATGGGGTTGTGCTGCACCAGCCAGGGACAACCCAGAATGAAATCAGCAGTTAAACCTTCCAGGACTAGGAGATTGATTTGATTCGGTGTGCAGAATGTCAATTAGAGGGGACCCACGCTGAACTGCACATTCCTTTAACTCAAGGGTTTGGCTGTGATCAAGACTATTTGGTAGGTGGTTTCTGTATTGGTGGTCGGTAGGTGGAGCTGGTGGCAGTGGTCCCGGCTGATATGAAGTTCCCGGCTGATCCCGAGTTGAGGAAGGCAGTAACTGGAATAGTGTCGTGAGCAGCAGTAAGTTGAGCAGTAGTGGTGAGTGGGGCATCTTAATTGGTGTTAGTTTTAAGTACTATCCACGGGATGTGGAGGACGAAGGGGACGGTTGAGGATATGATGGCCACTCATTCCATAGTAAAGGCATAAGCCGTGGGACATTCTTCTTGACATTCTTGGGGGATCAGCCGATTGGAATCGGTCTGCATAGGTTCTGGATCGGTCTCAGGAGGGTTCTGGTTGTCGGCACGGTGGGAACAGGCTGTTGGGCTGGCTGGTGAGCACTCATGGAGGCAGGATTGAATGCGATTTTGCACATATGGTGGCTTGCTGAATAAAGTTTTTAAGGCCTTGTGAATCGTCGAACGATGCCATTTGGAGACAGAGTCTGGGTTCCAGTCCCTGATGGAAGGCGGTGATGAGCGAAGCCTTGAGAAGACACTTGAGAGAGACGCTGGAGAGACACAGGGATCTAGGAGAGGTATCAATGATCGGTAAGTAGCAAGGTTTGTTTAGAGTCTGTATAAATAGCCTTACAAAAGGAAAGATTCCGCTATGTAGCTACGAGATCGGACGGTAAGTGTGACAGAGGTGTGTGTGTTTGCTTTTATGTGGCGGTGAGCTGATTAGGTAATGGTGCACAGGTGCCGATGATTAGAACTCATGTGAGGGAGTGCGTTGGGATTGGCTAGTTGGTGAGCCTGAACGACTTGTGACACTAGGTGGATAAAATATTTAATATTTCTCATTAGTTGGTGGTTACACCATTTGACATTTTCATGTACATTCAGTCGTAACTTTTGTAAAAAATTGTACAAATGGTAAAAATGTCAATTTTAACTACATACACAAGTTTTTAAAAGATTTTAGAATTTCTCATCTTGCTAACCCCTTTTTGTGTAAAAATAAAAATTTATGTCACAATTAAGAATAACAAGGTCTCTGACAAAAATTGCCTTGTCTGGTGTTGGTTGAGTGTTTTACTCCCACAGTAAACTCTTTATTTTAAAGAGTTAAACCCTTTATTTTTTGGAAAATAAAGGCTTTACCATTAAAATTAAAACATGGAACAAATAGCGTATTTTGTGAATGGTTTTTTTTTAGGCCACAGAGTAGTGCGTTCTGACAGGCTGTATCAGAGCCAAATAGCACGTTTCATAATTAAGTAGTTTTATTGGTGATTTTGTATTGAAAATGTCCTATACGATAATCATAAAAAAGCTAATTTTCAGGCTGATAATCAGTCGACCCCTATTTCAATAGGCTTTGTGTTTTTTTTTTTTTTAATGTGTATATATAGTCCCTCTCTATGAGGTAATTTTAACTGCTCCAATGTCAATATACTGCAGTGTGGAAACCGAATGTTTAAATTTAACAAAATGTTGTGCCACTGGACTTGTAGGGTCATGAAGGCTAATAGCACTTTGATGTTCAGCAATATGCATTTTAAGCTGTCTGCTGGATTTTCCCATATAACCGAGTGCATAAGGGCAGCGCAACATAAATGACATTATAGGTCTTATAAGAGAAAATCTTATATTTTTTCCCTATACAGGGATGTTTAAAAGTTTGTGTTTTATAGGTTAAATTGTATTGTTGACAACCTCCATACTTGTATTTACCTGAATATATGGGCTATTACTCAAAAAATTTAACCAGCATATTATCTCTTATAGACTACCTTAAGTGATTTAGCAAAAATCGTTTGCAAAATAAGATTACTAAGAACAATATACCAATATGTCTAAATTATACCTTTCATATCTTTATCTAATGGAGAATATTGGATAAAACAATTAGCAATTGCTGTTCTTTATTTCTTAGATTTCTTAATGAAAGTCTTGAAGTGTTACTGAAATGGTCTGTTGCAAATTGAATCCACTCCTATTAGAATGATCTCTGCCTAAACCTATTGGCCATAACTTCAAAATTAAATAACAATGGCAGCTTTAGGCTAACTGCGATTGCAATGCACATCTTTTTAGGGAAGCACAGTTCTGTGATCAATTGTAAATCTCCACCCAAGGGCCAGAGGGCGCACTTGCGAGGAAACTCCAAATACGCCCTGCAAAAGAAATCCAGCAAATCCCAATAGTGGTTGCTGAATAAACAGAAGATTTAACTTTAAGTTTAAGATATTCATTAATTCCACATGAATAATGAACACATGACTGCGACAATATATGGTTTATCTCAGTTTGTATTATAATAATTTGTATTATAATAAAGTATATAATAATGCAGTGCTAATCGACAGCATTTATTGCACAGAGCCGTAGTTCACTGACAAGTTACGCGAACAGCTTTCATAATTACTGAACAATTTCTTTGATTTCATAAATATTGCAATTATGAACATGGTTTTGCCTACCTTGTAAGTGAACTATGGCTCTGTGTAGTAAATGCTGCTTCATGACACTCGCATTTGAATAATCGTGCAGCCCTACTCCATACTGCATTTTTAATCGATATGATGTCTTGTCATTTACTGCTTTGAAATTCATGATGGTCAGAAAAGTAAGTTTTGAATCATCACAGTGCAATTCCACTAATGCCAACATAATTTTGTAGTCTACTCAAAACGATGTTGTGGATTATAGTGTCAAACAGTAGCACTAATAAAGAAATACAACCATTATCGGATGATTTCAACAAAATTGAAAAACATTAACAAGACCTTTGTCTCAAAATATTGTCAATAATTGTTATAAATTTTTATGTTACATAATCTACAACTTTTGAGTAAAAAAAAAAACAAAATTAAATATTGGATCAAATTAGCACAGAATTATCTGCCAAATTTCCGATGCATATTCAAAACTGATTAAGAAAAATGCTTAGGTAATTTTTTGTACCATCTAATTGTTTAGTTGTTTAAGGGAGAATAGAGTCAAATGCACCTTTTACCCTGATGTGCCTTTAGCCCCATTGTACCCTACAAATGACTGCCAGCAGAGGACTCCAACCCTGCTCACCTGTTGTGTCTTATATTTTAAGTTATTAGTAATCTTGAAGGCCCCTAGTGGGCCCTGGCCTCCTGGTTGCGAATCACTGCAGTGTAAATCAGTGTAAATGAATCCAACAGACCACTACTTGATTAATTTTATGGTGTTTCTTTTTTTTCACAGAAAAGTCTTCTATGGATCCTTTAAATGAAACTTAGTAGATATATCTTGTGAACTGACAGCAGCATGGACAATCCAAAGCAGAAATTAAGGTCTGGAAAGGAGATTTCAAAGTGTCAACCTAAGAAAAAGGTCAATGATACTGGTACAGAAGATGTTTCATCTGCACCTAAAGGTTTTAAAGCATCTGATGATTCAGGGTGTATGAATATTGTAGAAGAAAGTGAGCATGCGGGGACAGCTACAGTAGAGGAACATCCCAGAACCATACAGTGTAAAGAACGTGGCTCTTCAGAAATGACTGATGCTTTGGTTTGTTCATTTTGCAATTTTGTTGCAAAAACTCAGACTGCACTGAAAATTCACTCAACAAGAAAACACTCTCAGAAAGGAGGCTTACAAAATGACACCGTCTCTGACACCATTATTGCACCAGGGTTAAATCCGTTGCAGAAGACACCACAACATCTTTCAGATATCCAACTGGAGAGTACTTCTATATCAGAGGAAGACAAGCAATCAGATACCTGCATGGTTCAAACAGAGACTGAACAAACTCATCAACTCCTTGTAGATGAGGCTGTAATATCTGAGAATTTTGTTGATACTTCTGAGGATGGAAGAATCAGTCCCACTCAGATGTTGCTGGAAATAGTTGAGCCCACTTCATGTAGATGTCAGGATGGTGAAGACACAAATGAGACCTTTAAAGATGGAGATAATATGCAAGCTAGCTGCAGTTTTCATGTGGAAAGTAAAGTGAAAAGCAATCAAAATGGTGGCATTGATGGACATGCTGAGAATCATAAAAGTAAAAGGCATTCAAAGCCTAATACTCTACATGCATGTTCCTGTTGTGTACATAAAGTCATAGATGGACACAGCCCAGACACGCATATTAAGAGGCAACATAATAAAAAACAAAATAAAGTATGCGATTTCTGTAGCTATTCTTGCGTTATGAAGTGTGATCAGGAGAAGCAGTGCATGAGCAATGAGCACAACCGAAAGATGTTGGAGAATCTGGATTCATTAAAGACCGAGATGACACCTAAAGAATCAGTTTTCCCACCATCGACAACCGTGTTGACCCATCCGACTGAAGGCAAGGCACAACATCAATGTGATAGGTGCAACTTTACAGCTAACAACTCTGTAATGTTAGCACAGCACATTAAAATGCACCATCCAGTGGAGCACCGTTTCCACTGCAGGGCCTGTCATTACTACACCACCACCATAGAGGGCATGGAGGTTCATCTTTCAGAAGAAGTCCACCAACAGGTGGCCAAGGAGAAAAACATTAGCCCTTTATTTAAAGACTGTGTTGAAAAAATCCTTGTGATTCTGTCAGATCAAATGGAGGACAGAGAAATAAATGAGAGTGACACTCCTGAGCAGAGCTCCAAAGAAGCTGGGGAGATTCAGGAAACAGAAAATGTACTACCAGAGCCAGCTGAAACTGTAAGGAAAGGTTCTCCTCTCAAACGGAAGCGAGGTAGACCAAAGACATCTGACGTGACTGTTTGTAGTCACTGTGGACTAGTTGCTTCCAATGCCACCAACCTCAATGTCCATATACGACGCAGGCACAGTCGGTTATACAGCTTCGTTTGTAAGCTGTGTAGCTATTACTGTGTGACCAAGGGGGACATGGACCGCCACTGTGAAACTAAAAAACACATTAACAGAATGCAAGCAGCTGGAAGTGAAGGCAGTGGAGTAGTTCTGCTAGATGAGCAGCCAAGTCAAGCAAAGAAAAATGATGCAGAAATGGGTGACAAAGTATCATTGATTGAGACACCTATTGATGAAGTGGAAAAAAATGGCTCCAGTGTACCGTGTAAGAAAAGCAAGTATGACCTGAGTAATACCTGCACTCAGTGTGACTTTGTTGCTCACTCAACCCCATCTCTTGCTCTCCATGTGCGACGTAAGCACACAAAAGACTTTGAGTTTGTTTGTTTAGCATGCAGCTACTACACTGTAACCCGCAGAGAGATGTTTAGACACATGGCAACAGAAAAACACAAGCAGAAACATGAGAGTTACCTGAAAAAACAGAATCAAAGAATTAATAATGTTGAGGCTGCTAGGGCTGCTACATTTGAAGACCCAGAGACAATCACAGGATCAGAAGTGGTCCATGACAGTTCTATTTTGACATCTTCAAGTGCCAGAACTAAAGATGAAGAGAATTCAGCAAAGATCGGTGAAGAGAATTGTGCAAATGAAGATGGAGCAAACCAATCTGCTGAGAAGAATACTTACAAAGACAATGAAGAATCCTCAACTAATCCAGCTGAATCAAATGTGTCTGACATGGTCCAGTCACTGACGATGGTGAAAGATGTAATGCTGGAGGATATGGATGAAGAAAATGTGTTTGATGAAGATGAAATGACTGATATGGGAGATGAAAGTCCCTCTAGTGAGAAACCCCTTAGAGCGATACAGTTTGATGCTTGCATCTATTCCTTAAAAACATTAGCAGAGCGCAAGCAAGCATCACATGAAGAAGAACAAACTACAGGTGGATTAAACCAGCAGAGCATCAAAAAGCCTAAAACACTGGTTGGACCTGAGACCAAGACTATCAAACCAATTCCACGAATCCGCTGTGAGGACTGTGGTTTTTTAGCAGATGGTTTAAGTGGACTTAATGTTCATATCTCCATGAAGCATCCATCAAAGGAGAAGCATTTCCATTGCTGGCCCTGTGGAAAGTCCTTCTACACGGAGAGTAACCTACAGCAGCACTTAAGCAGTGCAGCACATATGCGAAATGAGCATGGAAGCACTGAAGACCTTCCAGAAGGAGGCGCCAGCTTTAAATGTGTCCGATGCAATGAGCCCTGCCAAACTGAGCAGGAACTGTTTGTGCATATCAAAGAGAAACATGAGGAACTGCTTAGAGAAGTGAACAAATATGTTCTGGAGGACACTGAGCAGATAAACCGAGAACGGCAGGAAAACCAGGGCAATGTGTGCAAGTACTGCGGCAAAGTATGCAAGAGCAGCAACTCCATGGCTTTCCTGGCTCACATTCGCACACACACAGGTATGGCTTCCTCTGTCTTTACCATTACATATTTGCATAAAACCTCTTTAGAATTACAGTTTAGAATGTTCTGTTTGTGGATCTTTAACCATCAAAATATTTATTAGTAGCTATGGGTATGACGAGACGCCTATCCCACGAGACGAGATGAGACTGGGTTCACAAGAACGAGATGAAATAAAATTTTTAGACATTATTTTAAAAGAAATCCTCAATTTAAATGTATAGGGAAAATATTTATTTTATTCAACTGAAAAATGCAAAAAAATGTAGTTGTATTTTGAAATCAACTTGTGCTTTGTGAAATTAAACTTCTATTTTAATGAATTATAAACCGCAATAAACAACTAGAGCTGCACAAAGTTGAGATTCATGTTTTTTAAATATAAATTGGAGATATTTATAATATTAGAAAACTGAACAAAATAACACAATTTACTAGTGGTTCTGACAAAATGTTCATTGCTTAAGTCTTGAAAAAATCTATTCATTTGAGAGAAAAAATCAAAAAAATAAATAAATCCACAATTACTTTTTTTAAACGGCCAGTTGTCGTCGCCTCCTGGCGGAGGTGTAGAAGCATTAAAATACATACAAGTGTTAAGATTCTTTAATTTTGATTGATACTATAGAGGATAAGTGTTTATACCCAAATGATACACTTTTATCCCAAGTAGTTAGGTTATGTAAATGTATGTAACACAGAAATGATGTGTGGTTAAAAAAAAATGTCTCATGAGTTTCTATTTCAAATCTGAATAAGATAGCATAAAAAATGAGACGCCTGCAAATATTTTTATGAGACTATGAGACTCTACACCCCCCAACCCCCAAATATAAGAAAATATATTTCCCAATAGTATTGAAGGCTTTTACAAACTATTTAGTCGGTAAACAATATAAAACAATATAAAACAATATTTCAATTATAAAACACTAGACAGAAACTTAGACATCATATGATTTATTTGAGCACTAGAAAAATACAATAAGAATAATTTGAGTAAGAAAACTAAGAATAATAATAAAAATAAAAAAAAAAGATTTAACTTTGTTTGCCAATTACAGAACATCCTGAGATTGCTAGAAATGCATCTTTTACAAAGAATTATGATGCAAATAAGTGCTGATGTGCTGATGGCCACTTATACAGATGGTAATAACACAAATGTGCCAAAGTAAATAATCCACTCTCTCTATTCATATAGACGCGTTCACTTTGATAGCCGTGATCATTCAGTAATAGTGAGCTGATTTGGGCTGATTTGCACTCAGACAGATGGTAATCATGCAGATATATTCACATGCAACATAAAACACTCACATATATAAAAACTGTCGAAAATTAAAAGAAACAAAGACAAAGGCGATCGCTGTAAGTTCCGCCTCCATCAGCTGAGAGGTGCGTCAGAGCGCGTCATGAGCCCTCAGGAGAGAGCGCCAAATTCATATAAACTATCTTCCGCCTATTTTTCATTCTTTTTTTCCGGTGGATCGCCTCATTCGGTTTGTGACAATACGCTGCAAAACCATGCGGCGTTTTTACTACCAAGACGCAGTTTCTGACAGTGACTTATTCCATAACGGAAGCAAACAATTCTGTAGCTAAAGAAATGAAACGTAAACAAAGGAATTATGATCCATATTACAACGTTATTGCTTCGTTGGACTAAACGTGCTTTATGAGATGTCGTTCAGTGGACCCTTACTTTCCTAACTAAACCGGGATTTACAGCTGTGGATGTGTTTATGACTCGTTATTACGATAGATCTGGTATGTACAGCGTTTCTAATGTTCATGTTTGTATGTGTACTGCTTACACAAATGTAGCAAATACAGTCTTTATAAGCTTTCCATTGAAAAACAGCAGTCTGTCATAGTGATACATAGATTGTCAAGATTAAATTTGTCCCGTTTCATTTAATCTATTCATAAACACTGACACGTGCGAGTTGAGTGGCTTTGAAGACGAGGGCGTCGGGGTGCAGGCTAAGAGGTTAATTGAGCAGCTCTAATGTAAATTACAAATTGGTTTGCAAGGATATTGGCACGTTCTTGCAAGACCAATCAGATATCGCGAAACACACACCAAATCACATCCCTACTACTAGCAGCATATTACATTTAATTAATATTGGTAATTACTTGCTTGGGAAACTCCTAGGCCATGTACACACTTGTTACTCTTCTGTGTGATTAATCCTGATTTGTACACACAAGCTGAACTGATTATATCAGCATAGTCTGTACTGTACTGTAACTGAACTAATTTGAGAATGCTCCCATCAACCCTGTGGTCTAATGCTAACATGTACATTATTGTCCAGAGGAAGCATGCTGTTTAGAAGCATCAACTTAGAGCATAGAAACAAATTTTACTTGATTCTTGTTTTCTTTACACACACTTTACACAAAGTAATAATTTATGGAATTTATTACTGTACCTGTATATGCATTGTTTTCACTCCCAAACCTTTGCAGTATGGACAGGACCTTAGATCCTCCTTTCTTGGCGTTAGTAAAAGTCCCTATTACATAAAAATTTTAAATTTCTGAAAATGTTCAAGAATGAAAATGTATGCATTCAAAATTTACAGTTGGTCACTTGTTCACGCATTTAATATTTTTAATGACACAAAATGCACTATGTAACAGATAGTGAATAATTCATTCAATGTACATATGTGTTCCTTTGGGCCAAATTAAGTGTGGTTTTTGTTTTTTTGTAGCTTAATTTAAAAAAGTAAACTCTTATATTGTAGAGTCATTGCACACAAACTGAAATATTTCAATGGTTATGAAAATACACCTTAGGAAAATCATAAATTTAGTATCTAGAAATTGTTAATATTTTCTGAAATATTCAATCAAAAAAGATTTACAAAACAGAAATGTTCAAGATCTCCAAAGCAGGTTTAATTATGCACTCAATACTTGGTTGGGGATCCTTTTGCACAAATTGCAGCTTCAGTGCGGTGTGGTATGGAGGCGATCAGCCTTTGGCACTGTTGAGGTGTTATTGAAGCCCAGGTTGCTTTGATAGCGGTCTTCAGCTCCTCTGTGGTGTTTGTTAGATGTTACTTATCTTCCTCTTCACAATACCCCTTAGATTCTCTGTGAGGTTCAGGTCAGGGTAGTTGCCTGGCAAATCAAGCACAGTAATATCATGGTCATCAAACCACTTGCAAGTGGTTTTGGTACTGTGGGGAGGTGCTAAATTCCTGCTGCAAAATTACATCAGGATCTCCATAAAGCTTGTCAGCAGATGGAAGCATAAATTGCTCCAAAATCTCCTGATAGATGGCTGCATTGACTTTTGACTTGATATAACACAATGGATCAACACCAGCAAACGTCACATCACCCAAATCATCCCTGACTTTAGAAACCGTATTCTGTGCTTCTCCAGTCTTCCTCCAGACTCCAGAACTTGATTTCTAAATGAAATGCTAAATTTACTTTCCACTGAAAAGACTACAGTCGTGGCCAAAAGTTTTGAGAATTACATAAATATTGGAAATTGGAAAAGTTGCTGCTTAAGTTTTTATAATAGCAATTTGCATATTCTCCAGAATGTTATGAAGAGTGATCAGATGAATTTCATAGTCCTTCTTTGCCATGAAAATTAACTTAATCCCCAAAAAAAACCTTTCCACTGCATTTCATTGCTGTCATTAAAGGACCTGCTGAGATCATTTCAGTAATCGTCTTGTTAACTCAGGTGAGAATGTTGACGAGCACAAGGCTGGAGGTCATTATGTCAGGCTGATTGGGTTAGAAGGCAGACTTGACATGTTAAAATGAGGGTGATGCTTGAAATCATTGTTCTTCCATTGTTAATCATGGTGACCTGCAAAGAAACGCATGCAGCCGTCATTGCGTTGCATAAAAATGGCTTCAAGGGCAAGGATATTGTGGCTACTAAGATTGCACGTAAATCAACAATTTATAGGATCATCAAGAACTTCAAGGAAAGAGGTTCAATTCATGTAAAGAAGGCTTCAGGGCATCCAAGAAAGTCCAGCAAGCGCCAGGATCGTCTCCTAAAGAGGATTCAGCTGCGGGATCGGAGTGCCACCAGTGCAGAGCTTGCTCAGGAATGGCAGCAGGCAGGTGTGAGCGCATCTGCACGCACAGTGAGGCGGAGAATTTCAATATTTATGTAATTCTCAAAACTTTTGGCCACGACTGTACTGAACCTCTGAGCAACAGTCCAGTTAGTTTTTTCCTTAGCCCAGGTAAGATACTTCTGATGATGTTTCTGTTTCAGAAGTCGCTTGGTAGCTCTTTTCCTGAAGACGTCTGAGTGTGGTGACTCTTAATGCACTGACTCTGGCTTCAGTCCACTCCTTGTGAAGCTCTCCCAAGTTCTTGAATCGGCTTTTCCTGACAATCTTCCCAAGGCTGTGGTCATCCCTGTTGTTTGTGCACCTTTTCCTACCTCACTTTTTCCTTCCAGTCAACTTTCTATGAATATATTTTGATACAGCACTCTGTGAACAGCCAGCCCTTTCAGCAATGACCTTCTTTGGCTTACCCACCTTGAGGAGGGTGTTGATGATTGTCTTGTGGACAACTGTCAAGTCAGTAGTCTTTCCCATAATTGAGGTTTCATGTTCTAAACTAGCCAAAGAGGTACCCAGTATTTATACTCAAAATTAATCAAACTAATCAAAAAAAAAAGTTTTAAGTCGTTACCATCAGAATTAAAACCAATTTTTATTTCTAATTTCAGTTTTTGTGCAATGAATCAATAATAAAAGAATTTCTTTATTAAATTACAAAAATAAAGACCTTTTCCATGATTTTCTAAGTTTTAGATGCACCTATAGTCTGTAGAGAGTGCCATACTTTTGCTGCAGACTAATACATTAAATATTAAATATGCACAAATAATTTACTTATTTAAAAATAATTGTATTTATTTATTTTAAGAAATAAAGCAGTGTTTTCTTTTTTGTTCTAACAACTAACCTTAAGCAGACCTCAGAACTCTTGAACCATTATGAAAAATAGCAAAATTTTCCTTTGAATGAACCATAAAAGCTTTGCAAAGCATTTCGTTTTTAATCTCTGATTTAGACATTAGATAATAACAAATATTTTATATCTTTACTAAAGGTATAAACCTAATGCCAGAAATGTTATAATTAATAATAAATTACATATTAAAAAATATAATTCTGTATTGTATAAAATGTGTCTTAAGTGATAACTAAAAAGAACCCAAAATATATTTTATTCAAGACACATTGCTGTGTGCCAGGGTTTCCCAATGTAAAATTTAAATAAATAAATAGAGCCTCACAATTAATAGAAAAAAATAAAATGAAATCAAAGGCAGCTTTTTAATTCATTATATAGCCTGTTGTGTGGCATGTTTCAGAGTAAAGGACAGCACTGTGTTTATATACACGTTAGCAGCTCATGTTTCCATTCCATTGATCTAGATATGTGTATTCATCCCTTCTCACAATTTTGCAGGTCTTTTCTTAAAGGTATACTGTATTTCTCTTAAAGGGGGGGGGGGGGTGAAATGCTCGTTTTCACTCAATATCCTGTTAATCTTGAGTACATATAGAGTAGTACTGCATCCTTCATAAATCCAAAAAGTCTTTAGTTTTATTATATTCATAAGAGAAAGATAGTCTGTACCGATTTTTCCCGGAAAAACACGACCGGCTGGAGGCGTGACGTGGGCGGAGCTAAAAAATCACGAGTGCGAATAGGCTTTTGCGTTGAGAGCATGTGGAAGCTGTGACATTACCGTGAGGGAAAACCCATCATCCAAAACAAACCATGGCTTACAGTCAGATTCGGCCGTTTATTTATGATCCAGAATCAGATCCAGAGGCTGAAACTAAACGAAAGCAGCAGCAGCAACGATTCGCTCCGAGCGGGGCTCGAACCCGGGTCTCTGGCATGGGATGGGATGCACTAACAAGGAGGCAGAGATATTTGAAGCAGTTTTACTCACCGCTTGCGGTTCCAACACACGATCATGACCCTTTTTCCTTGGGATTGCATCATCCTTAAGAAATAAACGATACGCAAATCCGTCGTCAAACTGGGCTTTGTGAACATGCATCTTCGAAATGAAGGGAACAAACAAAAACACTTGCACAACTCCGTTGATGCTCTGTAAAAATAAACTCCATCCACTGGCCCCTTAATGCTGTTTTTTTTTTGGTAATCTGTGCAGGGTTGTCTTGCCCTGGCAACCAAAAACACACTTCTTTTGTGACTTTTCACGACGCTCTCGCTCTGATCAGTGAAATGTCTGTGCTGCTCAGCCTCGCTATACGGGAGCGCGCGCTTTTCCGGCAGACGTGCCCTCAGGACCCGTATAAGGAAATTCCTCTCCATCTAATGTCACACAGAGCCATACTCGAAAAAAACTTTCCGAAACTTGTGACAAACCGGAAGGAGTATTTTGGGAACAAAAATTCTTCAAACGTACAACTTAATTTTTGAAACTTTGTCCATGTTTAGCATGGGAATCCAACTCTTTAACAGTGTAAATACTCAGTATGCATGAAATAGCATTTCACCCTCCCCTTTAAAAAAAAATTTATTATGAAATTAAAGTCATTCACTAACCCTCATGACAATGTAATGGAGAAAATGCAATGTCTTTTATTATTTATTTTTAATTGCTGTTGTTGTTGTTTATTTGTTTTTTGTTTTTCTCTAAAGGATCTAAACCGTTCATGTGCAAGATCTGTAACTTTGCTACCGCTCAGCTCGGTGATGCCCGCAACCACGTTAAGAGACATCTAGGCATGAGGGAGTACAAGTGTCACATCTGTGGGTGAGTCCAAGAAAGGATTACATTATTTTTTTTTAAGTACAAATACGTCAGATGAATGTTTATTCTGAATGTCGTCCCTATACTGGGTTTATACTAGGGCTGTGCGATATGGACAAAAAAAACCTATCACGATTTTTGGATCAATTATGCGATTTAGATTTTAATCACGATTTTGACACACACACAGGCATGCTTTACAGTCATAAATGCATCCAGTATAAATTTGAAACCTATTTCCAAAAGAAAACCAATGAGAGCTTTATCAAAAAGTTGTAACATATCTCTAGAACAGACTTCATTCAAAATAATCACTAAGTAAAGATGTCAAACAAAATCTAGACATATGGCAAAAAATTATAATAAAAAGAAATAATAAAACCAGGGAAGGTTTTTTTTATTATTATTTTTTTATTTTTTGCCATGCATTGGTCATAAAGCTCACTGTAGTGGTGCCTCAGAAGCAGCAACAAGAGCGAATTATTGTAACGCGAAAGCACATTAAAATAATGCACGAGTGCGAATCTATCCACTCGCATGCAGATTTCCTCTGCTCTGTTAACAAAACCAGATGCGCGTGCTCAGATCATAGACTGTATAAGGCTCAGATACACACTGCCTTAAAGTGTCTCCTCTCGCTCAACCTGTGTCCTGTGTACTCACAACTCTCTGTGCTCATGCGCAAGATATTAAATCTTTTCGCACCTTTCTATTTATAACCTTTTCTGTTCTCATCTGTTTACTGCGTGCAGTGTGAACGTTCTGCTCCGTCAACATGGGCTCGAAAAAAAAGGCTACGCATCACAGACAGAGTGTGTGAACATGGAGTTAGTCATATGCCTGGTGTGCTCAGTTCTCGTGCTCCACTTAGGTGCGCTGCATCCTGATTGGTTCAGATAACATACTGCGGGAGGTTGGGGCTGGGGAAAATTGTGCTTTAAACCGATTTAGAAATCGTGCACACTCAAATCGCGATTTTATTTAATCGCACAGCCCTAGTTTATACATTGTGTGCCTTTTTAGTTATGAAATTTAGCCAATTATGTTCTGAAACATATATTTATATTGTTAGGAAGATGCATACAAGAAAAAAAAAATATTGAGTACAACTTCGATGGTGCTTTGGGGAAATTTTGTTGGGCAATAACCTGCACAGTGCAAGGAAGTTTGATTTCAAACTTTGTATTGAATTTATGGTAAATTCATAGACTGTTAGAGCATACATAGAGTTGTTTGGTGATCTGTATAACTACGCATTTAAGATGTATGTTGTGCAACTAGGTGTTTACCAGTAAAATTATTGTCTTCCGTTAGTGCACATTCATGCTGCCTGTGTAATTTAATGTATTGTGCTATCATGTGGGGTTTGGAATCTTCTCTCGGAGTGTTGACTGTCAGGAAAACAATTTTTTTCAAGTGGCTGAACATAAAGCATACCAAACTTCAACCATAGAAAACAAAAATAGATTCTTTCACTTTGTTTTGGCAGTTTGTCTGAGGTTAAATATTATAGTTGTTGTCCTAGGAAAGATTTTACTTCTCTTTTCCTCTGATGAGACGAAACAAGCATGCTGTGGGTTAATTCCAGGCTGCAATGTATGTCAGATTGAGCAGAGGACTCATCTGATTCACGTGTTCTTGTGCTGATGGCAGACGTGGTTGCCACAGGGGTTCTGTCTCTAGGGTTCGTTTTAGGGATGTCCCGATCCGATCCACAACATTGTCATTGTTCAGATTATGGCCCAGAATGCTAGATCGGAGATCGGAGGGAAGAAAAAAATATGATCCGATACCCATCCAGCACAAACCATGGGAAAATCTATCTTAAACCATTTCCTAAATGCTTGAATATTAACATTTCCCTTGCTGTGAGCCTGACACGTGATAACTGTAGTAGCCAATTATAGTCGCATGAGTATGAGAGTTAAAGTGCTCTTGTGGTCCGGTCTGTGATTTCATCCGAGGGAAGGGGTGTGCAATATGAATTTTTTTAGATCGTGGATGATAAAAATGTCTCCACGATCTGCTTTTGAAGCGATTTTAGTTGTATTATGCAGCTCCCACACAGAGTACGCAGTAGGGCACCAACTCCCAGGGGGGCACCATCCCAGGTTTTTTTGGAAAAAAATGTAAACAGAATAAAAAAAAAATGCATTTCACTGTGAAGACAGTAGACAGGTGAAGCACACGTGTCGCGTCATTCCCGCAGCCGCCCGCATGCTGGCCTCATGTTTGCGGCTGCCGTCATACTGCAAATATTCATAACTTTGCCCTGGAAAAGACAACAGTAGTCTGGTACCAAGATAAGGAAAATAAAAAAGCCCAAGATGAGGCCTGTGCATCACTTTTAGGTACTTTTATAATCATGTTAATCTTTTTTGAATTTTGATAACATTGTTAATAACGTGTTTTAATGTCGCATCTGCCTTAATATCCTCTTAGAGTTTCAATGTTCCATTTAATTAATTAAATTAAAATATCTACTTAATCTTTCATTTTTGGCCACCTTTTGGCGATAGAAATGCTAGCCTCTATAATTTCTTCAACAAAAACATGGATATCACAACCCTTACAAAAACTAATCCTTGGTTTTATTGTGTGTCATTTCTGAATACTCGAGACTATAAAATCAAACAGACAACTGTATTAATAAAATCATAGCCATACTGTCTAGGTACAATTGTAATTTGCAAATAATAATTTTTATTTTTATTTGTTCATTAAATGTTTTTAATGCTATTGCTAAATACTATTGTACCTCAAACACTGTTTATTTTTATTTGTGTATTATGTGTTTTTGTAATGTGTATCTTTGTTCTATATTTTTTATTTTATTGCTAATTGAGCAAAGTGCTTCCATTTATTTTATCATTATAAGTAGTATTAGTTCGAGAATAAAATACAAATATTGGATTGATATCAGAATTGGCAAAAGCTGCGGCATTGGTATCGGAAGTGAAAAAGTGGTGAAAATCGGGACATCCTTAGTGTGTTTAGTTGACATGGTCTTTGCTGACAGGGCTGTAGAGGTCATCTCTAGGTGATGATCCACCATATAGACTGGATATGGTCTGGATCCAGGTGACTGCAGTGACCATCTGGCCTGGGAACAGAAAGGTTCTGGGTGACTATGGTGACCTCAGAATAAGAATAAAATGGAATAATATTAGCGTAGATGCCATTCAACAATCATTCAAGCTCATATCACCAGCAAACTTACACTCATTTACATCCTTCTATTCACTCTCTGAGGCAGAAGTCTCAAAACTCATCCTTTCTAATCACCCTACTACTTGCCTGCTTGATCCTATTCCATCTCATCTTCTTGAAGCCATTTCACCTGCAGTTATACCTGCACTCACTCACATCATCAACACTTCCCTCCACACTAGTGTTTTCCCCTCATCATTTAGACCCTTAAGAAACCCAACCTAAACCCATCTCTTTTAGAGAACTACAGACCAGTTTCTCTTCTTCCTTTCATTGCAAAAACACTTGAAAGATCTGTGTTCAAACAAGTCTCTACATTTCTCACACACAACAATCTCCTTGACAGCAACCAATCTGGCTTCAGAAGTGGACATTCAACTGAGACGGTCTTGCTCTCAGTTGTTGAAGCTCTACGACTGGCAAGAGCAGAATCCAAATCTTCGGTACTTATCCTGCTTGATCTGTCCACTGCTTTTGACACGGTTAATCACCAGATCCTCCTATCAACCCTACTGGCAAATGGCATTTCAGGAACCACACTTCAGATAGGTCCTTCAAAGTATCTTGGAGAGGTGAGGTGTCCAAGTCTCAACATCTAACTACTGGGGTGCCTCAGGGCTCAGTTCTTGGACCTCTTCTCTTCTCTGTCTACATGGCATCATTAGGTTCTGTCATTCCAAAACATGGCTTTTCATACCACTGCTATGCTGATGACACTCAACTCTACCTCTCATTCCATCCTGATGATCCGACAGTAGCTATTCGCATCTCAGCTTGTCTAACAGACATTTCTTCCTGGATGATGGACCATCACCTTCAACTCAACCTTGCCAAGACAGAGCTGCTTGTTATTCTAGCAAACCCATTGTTCCATCACAATTTCACCATCAAGTTAGGCACTTCAACCATAACTCCTTCAAAAACAGCTAGAAGCCTTTGAGTTATGATTGATGATCAGCTGACTTTCTCAGACCACATTGCTAAAACTGTCCGATCCTGCAGATTTGCTTTATTCAACATCAAGAAGATCAAGCCCTTTCTTTCGGAACATGCTGCACAACTTCTTGTTCAAGCTCTTGTTCTGTCCAGCCTGGACTATTGCAATGCCCTCTTGGCAGGTCTTCCAGCCAATTCTATCAAACCTTTACAATAAATTCAGAACGCGGCAGCAAGATACATTTTTAATGAGCCAAAAAGAATACACGTCACACCAATTTGCACTGGCTTCCAATAGCTGCTCGCATAAAATTCAAGGCATTGATGTTTGCCTACAAAACTACCACTGGCTCTGCACCCATTTACTTAAATTTGTTACTTCAGACTTATGAGCCCTCTAGAAGCTTGCGTTCTGCAAGTGAAAGTCGCTTGATTGTGCCATCCCAAAGAAGCACAAAGGCACTTTTACAGACTTTTAAATTAAATGTTCCCTCCTGGTGGAATGACCTTCCCAACTCAATCCGAGCAGCTGAGTCCTTAGCCATCTTCAAGAATCGGCTTAAAACACATCTCTTCCATCTTTATTTAACCCTCTAACTTCACTCAATATTCTAATTCTATTCTTAAAAAATCTAACTACCTTTCTAATCTTTTTGTATTCTATTTTCCTTTTCATTTATTATGCAATTATATATATGTGTGTATGTTTAAAGACCTCTAACTAGCTTGCTTTATTCTTTTTTTTTATTCTGTTTTCTTTTTATTTATTACATTATTTAAAATCCCATGCTACGTGTACTGTGTTAACCTAACTGAGACTTGTTATAGCACTTATATATCATTGGTCTTTTTGTTGTTTTTGATTGCTTCCACTGTCTTCATCTGTAAGTCGCTTTGGATAAAAGCATCTGCTAAATGAATAAATGTAAATGTAATGTAAATGTAAATGATTTAAGTAAACCTAATGTATCTGAAACAATGAGTTTAATTCATATCTCTTTTGTATTTGTCATATTATCTTATTCTGCTTTTTTTTTATTTATTATAAATTATTAAATATACATGAACAACTAAAAATTTTTAAGTTGCTACCTTTTCACTGCTATTGAAGGGATAGTTCACCCAAAAATGAAAATTGTCATAGTTTATTCAAGTTTTTCCAAATTCAATCATTGATTCAAATTTATCATAGAGTACATAGAAAATAACTACCAAAATAAATGTTGGTAACTGCAGTTTGACTAAAAGACAAAGATAAAGATAAAGACTAAGACTAATTCAAAAAATCCCTGTCAAAATTAACACTGCACAAGACTTGTCATTTTGGAGATCCTCTGACCCAGTCTTTCTGTTCATCATTATTTGGTCCTTGTCAGAATAACTCTGATATTTTCGGTTGACTGTTTTAACTGCTTCCAACCCATGAAATTCAAGTACTTAATGTTAATGTGCTGCCTAATATATGCTACCCTTTGACAGGAGCCACTGTGACAATATAATCATTATTATTAACTTCATTATAATAACAATATTATCAGTGTTATTTACTATTTTGGTAAACCAGCTGCAATTCGATGCAGGTCTTGCAAACAAACTATTACAGAAGGATATTGAGCCGACAGCAGTAAGTGTTACACCGGGGCGACACCAGGCAGGACCATTCTAAGGGCTGTCTACATTGAATGCATCAAAGAGATTGTTGGAAATCCATTTATCCTGCTTATCAGAAGTAGCGCAAATGCTTGGCGTACTTCAGAAATAGAATGACGTGCCACTTCCAGTTTAGTGTAGACCGCATTATTGATTGTAATAGGTTCAATTATCTTTTATATATATCACAATGAATTGTGTACAATGAATATCTTGCTCTCATTGTGTTTGCACTGTGTTGGCTATGATGAAAGCATTCATGAGAGTGCCGAAGTCAGGCTGCAGTGGTGAGATCCTTGCATTTGTGCACTCACAGACATGACAGTGATCGTATACAGTGTAATATTTTCAGCTGTAATGGTACAAACGTAGTAAGAGTTTCACATGTAATATTTATTACATATGCAGGGTTATTTCCCATTCATCAGAGGCATATACACTGAAGTCTTAAAAGAGACACACCCTTTTAAACTAAACGTAACAATCAATGGATTAAAATCAGGTTAATAAATGGCCTTTTGTTAAAAATCCTACTAATATTTTGAGCAAATGTAAAAAACCCTTTACTATCTAAGTGCTGTTTTCACCTTTGTTTCTGGCTGTTTATATTTGGTGGAGCACAATCAATCAGACTTTACATGAGGGCACTTTTAATCATCCCTAATTATTTCAAATAATCCCTTAATTTAAAAAAACAAATGCCTTTTTATGCTTAAACCTTTTTTTTCCACGCGAGCATCAGAATTTAAATTGGAGTTTTATGACAGCAAAGATTGCCTGGATCATGTTTAATCCCTTCTGATTCATGCTGTTGCATAAATCACGTTCTAAGTGAGAATAAAAATATTCCTGATCAATATGTAATCCTCACTGGACACAGACTAAGGATGTGCATTAGCAATTTAGACAGTTTAATGACAGTAATTGCTGTATTTAAATGTGTGTGTCTGTGTGTATATATATATATATATATATATATAATATAATGTAATATAATATAATATAAAAAAAAATAATATAAAATATAGATATTGAAGGTTTTACACTTTGGGTGAATGTATAAAGTTTAGGGTTAGGGCTGAAAAAATGCCCTACAATGCAGGGAATGAGGAGAGGGTGGTATATTATTTTTCACATTTTTGTGTTCAATCACATAGTGGTGTATGATTTAATTACAGCATTGATAAAACACAGCTCCCCCACAATTTTAGCAGTCATATATCCCTATAGATGGATAAACTTCACTGTGGGAACCAGACACTTCTCACTCTACTCCTCCTCTAGCAGTGTCATAGCATTTTGGATGCTGTAAGATCGTGAATGACTTGTAGATGTATGGATTCCCAGTAATCTATATTTTGTAAATACTAAATGCAGCTGGGAAAAGGCTAAATGATTTCTTTCTCCTTTTGTGCGTTTCACTTCTGCACATTGTATCTTACTGCTTGAGGTGAAACAGTCACTCTTTTCATAGCTCTGAGACACTTGCTTTGTATTTCTCCTGCTTTTTTCTTAAATCAGAAAAAGAAATAAAAAAAAAAAAAAACACTTGTCATGAAAGTAAAGCTTAAAGTGAAGGCCTGATTATTTCAGGAACCATGTCACAAGTCCATTGTTTTTATTTCTGTGTTACTATTGATATTACTACTACATGCTATTCCTCTTGTATCATTGTGCAAAAAAATAAGTCTCCTAAAAACAATGCTTTAGAAGCAAAATTGAGTCATGAGGCATTTCTGTGTAGTCCTATGTGCTTGTTCTCCATGTATTGGTGTGGGTTTCCTCCAGGTATTCCTGTTTTCCCCACAATCCAAAAACATGCAGGTTAGGTGAATTGGGGACTCAGAATTGCCCATACAAATGTGGCCTTTAAGACTGCATGTTTTTCCGCGTAGTAGCACCCAATTCGTCACGCATGAGCACTGCTCCCTGCAGGCACGCTTCTTAGCATTTAAATCAATTTGTCAGTAGCTAGACCAGATTAGACTGCTCTTGGCCACTTCAGCTTGGAAATGGTTTGTCTTGAATCGTTATTTAAATATGCCTAGGCTTATGGATTGTTGTATTGTATATTAAACAGAATAACTTGAATTCTCTGGAAGTCTGATAATTTGTTAACTGCACGTTTGTTCAGAGAAAACAAAATATCCACAATAAAATATGAAAAACAATAATGGATGCAGACATTTTAGTTTGTGTATAAAAATCCATTTACAAATGATAAAATGAGTGTAATACAGCATATTTTTTTATTGCTATGTAAAAAGGTAGTTTATTGCTCCCAGGAATTAACAAGACTAGGAGAAATGCAATATAAAGTAATAATACTAAAGAGAAGTTCACATATGTGAGATATAAAGTTATAACCGCAGAATTGGCAGTGTACATACATATTCAAGCCAGTGACAGGAGTGTTTTACTGTTTAATGTGCTTAAAAGATGCACAGCTTACATTTCATTATTTTACATCTCACATTTTATACACTCTGTAAATGTTTTAAATAAAGATGGCATGCGTGTATGTTAAACAAACAAAAAATGCAATAATTAAGACTAAAAGATGCATTTTGATCAAATATTTGTTATTGACATGCAATTTACCCAAGGAAAGTTATTTATAAGTAATAGCTAGAAAAGCTAGAAAATGACAAAACATTGACATAACTTCAAGCATCAAGTGACATAAATACAGCAACAGAATACACAGAATCAGCAAACAGTAAGAGAAACAAAAAAAAAGGATTGATATCGGCATCAATTCAGATGTACCATTATCAGCAGATGTGGGAAATGTTCAAAATGTTTTCTTAGAAGCTATTTGAGATGCCTTTGTGTTTCAAGGATGTTTGGATTGCAGAAACAGCGCTTCTGTTTTCCAAAGGCTTGTCACGATCTCTCAAGAATAATCTGGGCAAAGTATAAAAAAAAAAAAAAAGATGTAAAAAATCTATGCAAAAATGTGGGTAATTATGCTGGACATTATCAGACAAAATATCTGATCTCTAATAGGTATTTTATGTAATCATTACTGTTATTTTAATTCATATGAGAACTTGTGCATGCTAATATATATATATATATATATATATATATATATATATATATATATTTTACAGATTTTTGCATCTTTGATTTTTTACATTTTATTTTTAAGTGCGGTTGTAATGTTTGTAACAGTTTAATAATTATTATGTCTTTCCTAGGGCGCCGGAAACACTTAAGATGGCCCTGTGCCTAGTCATTTGTCTTCACATCAAAACGCCCTCTTGTCAAATTAAGCTATTTTAGGAGAATAATTGGATTTTTCATTTTAGATTTATTGTCTTTCACGGCCACTGTCTTACAAAGTCATTGTTTCGGTAGTACATTTCCTTTACATGGTTTTTAGTACTTTACAACCCATTTATGAATTGTGTTTTACATACCAATTATATAATAAATGCAACGTGTTTTCATATAATAAATCTAATTACTACTGAAATGTGCCTTGAATAATCAGTGTTCAAATGCAAGTGTCAAACATGTAAAAATACTTTTGATAACGGAGCAATTAATATTTTCTTGCATTGCGGTGGAACACACATATTGCTTGACACACTATGGCTTGTCTGTGTTTAATGTGCTCTGCTGCTTGTTGCAATACTCTTCTGAGAGAGAGATTCACAAAGCCGCTTACAAGCAAGTCATCAGTTCCAGTTCTTGACATGAGAATGAATGGAACATGACTGCCCCCTACTGGCCTTGTGTTTCTTTTTGCTTTGTAAGCTCCAAAGATGGTTATTTCAGACAAAGAGCTTTTTTTTTCTTTTCTTTCTTTTTTTTTTTTTTAATGCTCAAAAAGTATAAACTTGTCAGTGTTTTGCTTCTGGTGCTACTTTAGCTACACTCATATTGAAGCTGAATGTGTTGAAAGGATGACAGGGCTGAATTTCATAGTGGGATTGTGGTTACTGCGTGGTTATTGTGGTTTACTCTTTCCTGTAAAATTCTCACCAGCATGCATTCACTGTAACAGTGTGGGTTGAGTGCGTAAATTAATAATAAAATAAATCTCTTAAACCGTAATCTCACAGGCAGACAGCACAAGTAATACTGAGATATTTGGATTAGAAGACAGATCATTAAAACAGCACACAGACACACATCTTTAATAAAAAAATATTAATAAATAATGGTTTACAAAAAAATGTAATTATTTGTGTCCAGATTTTTATTTATGTCCATACATTTTTCATATCCATATGTTCCAGATGGGCATTTGTGATGAAGAAACATCTCAACACTCATCTGCTGGGGAAGCATGGACTGGGCCAGCCCAAAGAGAGGTTCTGAACTGCACTGAACACACACACTTCTATATCATATTACTTTGTAACAGTTTCCACAACAGATTGCATTTGTTAACATTTGTTAATGCATTTACATACTAACAGTGAACAATATCTTTAAACCGCAATAGTATAAAAAAGTATAATGATGCTTATATGTATAAGGGGTACCAACTTTTTATGTGGGCTACAGTTAAAATATTTACATAAAGCCTTCGTATACATGTGTTAGAAAACTAGGCCACGCCTCCTAATGTTTCCATTGAAACATGGCCACCAGTATTCAATCAAAATTCAGTGGCTGGCCACTGATGTCAAATCCGAATGACCTACTGTTACGAAAATTTATACATTGATACATCATGTGAAAACTTGTGTGAGTGTGTGTGTGACCTTTGGCTAATCTGGCCCGGTTTCCCCCACTCTTCAACAGCACACACACACTCAGATTGTGGATGTTATTATAATTTAATTTCCTGCACACAGAGCAGAGGAAAGGAGAGAATAGTGAGTAATTTTAAGATACAACACCGCTCCATCCACAGCTGTTCTCTCTAGCTCTGCTGCTCTCAATATAACCATAAACACCACTTATTCACATTAAGTTGTGTTTAACAAAATTAAAACAATTTCTGAAATTTAATAATTTCTCTAGGAAATTATACAGACTTTGCCAATACAATATGGCTTTACTTTCTTTCCTTTTTTTCTTCATTTTAATGTTTTGTGATCGTATAATGCATTTTCACGATCAATTAAGAATGATATGAATAGAAAGAGAACGTATAATGCGTTGAATACAAGATAATCATCCACTTTGTTAAATGTAGTATGAAATAATTTCAGTAAAAAAGCTAATTAAGTGCTCCACAAAACACAGTTTGCATTAAACGTTTGCTAAACACTGTACATTCTTAAATACTATATGACAAACTATTTCCTGCACACAGAGCAGAGGAAAGGAGAGAACAGTTAGTCATGTAAAGATCCAACACAGCTCCATCCACAGCTGTTCTCTCTAGTTCTGCTGCAGATCATTCTATCTCAGCCAGCAGCGCAGCCAATAGGAAGCGTGATCACATTACAGCAGGATTAATTTAAAGAACCCTCAACTATAATATTTATCCCATTACATGTGTACCAATGTTTGTGAAAATTGGTCACAGGGCGCTTATTTGGAATTCTTGCTTTAAGCCCTAAACAAGTGTACATCTAAATATTATCCTTGTCTAAAATATTATCCTTCATTTTAGTCATGTTGGTTTTTTTTTTGGTTTTTTTTTCATTTAGCAGGTATAGGCCAGATAATAGATCTAGTTTTTTGGGTGTGACCCATAATCACTAATTGGCCTATATCTTGTGATTGCACCATCCAAATATAACTAAACTTGGTGTACATGAACACTGGGAGATTCTGATGAAACAATCATAGTGAAAATGTTATCAAAGAATTTGGAATGTGACATACACTCAGATCCCACAACATCCATTTGACAAATTCTTTGACAACTGCATATTTTGGTTATGTCTTCCAAATGTGCTTGGATCTCAATCATTGCTGCTTAAAACTGAAGATGACAATCAGTCACACACAGCTGTTTACATCACGCTCTTGCGTTTATATTTTTTGGTGCGTCAATCAATGAAATAACTTCACATATGAACCAAAGATCTGCACTTGAACTTTTTAAAATCTGCTAGTACATTTTGTTTTACCTTCATTACCACATGGGAAACACAAACGTATCGGCTCTTTTCTTTCTTCAGTGTGTTACATAGTTTCATTGCTCCACCTAGTTATTAAACCATTCAGTTGACGTTATCATCTACAAAAATATGTTCAATAATATCCACATTAACACATTACATTTTTATAAATGTTTTATAAATTTTATTTATAACATATATCAAACATGATGTAACTCTAATTGCAATGGAAATCACATTTTGGTTCCGTACGCATTACAAACCGAACGATTTGTTGGATTAATCCTATTACCGTATTTTTCGGACTATAAGTCGCACCTAAGTATAAGTCGCATCAGTCCAAAAATACATCATGACTAGGAAAAAAACATATACAAGTCGCACTGGACTATAAACCGCATTTATTTAGAATCAAGAACCAACTGAAAATTATTACCGTCTACAGTCGTGAGAGACTAGAGGAGCACTGAGCAGCATAGAGCGCCCTCTCGCGGCTGTAGACGGTAATGTTTTCTCTTGGTTTATTTCTCTTGGTTCATGTCAAATTAATTTTGATAAATAAGTTGCAACTGACTATAAGTCGCAGGACCAGCTAAACTATGAAAAAAAAGTGTGACTTATAGTCCGGAAAATACGGTACATTGGAAAATTAATTAATGAGGGTGATGGCAAGAGAGTGGTGGATTAATAAAAACACCAGTATGTCGCATCTGCTATTTGAGGCTACATCAGCGGGAATACTTCAAAGTCATGATGTTAGTTTTACTAAAAAAAAAAAAAAAATCAAGGCAATTTCTCTGGCATTTCTTTGTTTTTGCTGTATCGGAAATGTACTTAACCGTGAGACCAATGTGTCACATCAAAGCGAACTGTGAATTTTATGAACCGTTACAGCCCTAATAATCATAATGGAAGGTTCAGTAATTAAAATCATCAGAAAATATATCGTCATACACGATAATCGTGGTAATGATTTGAGTTTATAAATCCAAAATGCTTTTCGTTTTAAAAATTCTCTATTTATATTGCCTCCTCTACGTGATCCTACAACTTTCACTGTGCTATACATTCTAATGGTTTAATATCATGTCCTGGTTCATTAAAATGTTTTTCTTGGCATCTAATGCTAGATTTATGCTCACTAATTTGTAATTTCAATTGATGCAATGATTTTCCAAAATAAATCTTTAGACAGGGACAAGACCACATTGCGAGTAGAGCAGCTAATACAAGATATAATTTTGCAACATTTCTTTGTTACTGGACATATAATGAATAAATATATGAAATTTGATATATGTTATTAAATAAAGAAAAAAATAGTACTAATGTGGATATTATTGAATATTTGTATAAATTGCACTTGTATTTAGAGCTATAACATATCAATTAAACTGTTACACACTGAAGAAGGCATAGTGCTGAAACGTTTGTGTAAAAAATGACATAAAATAAGTATTAAGAGCAACAGTACATAACCATGAAATTACTTTGCATAGATTACATTTAAAAAAAATATATGAACAAATAAATTAAAGGACATCTCAGCTTTTACATTGAATGTCGCAGTGCAGTGGTTCATTGGTTAATGTTCTCTTTAACTAGAAAGTTCGAGTGTGAGCTGTGTGAGCGGAGCTTCAGTGAGAAATGGGCGCTGAATAACCACATGAAGCTGCACACAGGAGACAAACCGTACAAGTGTGAATGGCCCTCATGTCATTATGCTTTCCTGACTCTGTCTGCTATGAAGGACCATCACAGGACACACACAGGTACAAACACCTCAGAAAATACACTGATTTCTGCTGAGGCTGGTGGGCAAAGATTTCTAGAGCATTTATACAATCTTTTTATTAATTTTTAATTTTTATTTTTTATTCACTGATTAACCATCATTCCCAGGTGACTTGTTGTCTTTAAGTTTGTTAATTATAATGAAGTACTTCATTTAAAGATATCTCTTGGTGACACATTTTCATAGCAGGCACACTTATCGTTTTTGCAACCTCTTTATTAGAATCTAAGATTAACTGTACATTAATCTATTTTTCCTCATAAGAATACAGTTCTTCATTTAATCTTGCCATATATCTTGATATTTCCATCAAATTTCCTGTTAACTGTCCATTCATTTGGCCATGGATCTTCTTTACTTTTTTCTCTGTTGAAAAAAAAAAAAGACACTTTTTCAAATAAAGTCTCCCTTTGCTTTATATTTATATATTTCGTCTAAATGTAGTTGTGATCATTTATTTTTTCTCTTTTTAATCTAAACTGCAATTTCCAGAGCGCTTTAACATTTCACAAATAATTTCATCCTTATTTTCTCGTCTGTGTTTTGCTGTTTCTTTTTCTCTCCTCATGGCAGCGGCTTTGATTTAATGCTTCATTAATTCCCAATTTACCCCGAAATTATTTGTTGAATTTGCCTCATTCCGAAGGTCTATAATGATATTTTCTGAATCGTCTCGGAACTGCACATCTGTCAGTGTGTTCTGGTTCATTTTCCAGTACGTAATTATTTTTTTACATTATCTTCTAATTATCTTCAGATTTTGTGGTTTATTGATCGAAAAATAGCTTTGTGAATTGTGATCTGTAAGAACATAAGGTTCTGTAAAGACATCTTTAACATAATTCACTAAATGTCTTGAAATGAACCAGTAATCTTCATGGGACTGTTTAGTAAGGTTTCATTTACACCCATGAGAACTCAATTTTATCTGGATACTTATATCTCTATATATCAATTAAGTCAAAGGCAGAACATCAATTCAATTCTGGAAGAACAGAGCTGAAATATTTATTTTGGTGAATGTCTATGCAACTAAATTTAGCTCACAAGTTTTTTTTTTTTTTTTTTTTTTCAAAGACCAGATAAAAAAAAAAATTGTAGAAAAGTTTAGCAAAGCAAAGTTGTTTTGGCTGCTCTATATGACATCCACATAGTTAAAAATAAAAAGTCACTTTCCTAATATTAGGATCCTTTAGAAGGTAATTACTTTTAGTCCAGTGATCCTGTTGTACCAATTCATCTGTCTGTCTGTGTAACGTGTGAGTGGGCAGGGATAAAAAGGCAATAATGCAGATTTAGGCTTTAATCTTATGCTGATGTATTCATTTCTATTACGTAATAAAAACTCTGAAGTAGAAAATGAGCCGTTTTGGCAGCTTGGTTTCAGTCAAAGCTGTTTTGGGGCTTTTTGAGAACATTTTGAGTTCCAAAACTTAATGTTTTTATAGTATAATGACCTCTAATGTCTTACTATAATTCAAATTCTAATGTCAAATTCTGACCACCTTAAATGAAATGCATCTAGAAGGAAGGGAGAGAAATAAAACCGACTCAGGAGATCAATGTCACAACTGGGTGAAAGAACATGCAAACCATGTATCCAGTGAAAGTGAAAATCTCAGAATAATCTACTGATTATATTGATTAATGTTGATATATATATATATATATATATATATATATATATATATATATATATATATATATATATATATATATATATAATATATATATATAACTATAACTTTTTTGTGTGTATATATCATTATGCCTGACTTTAATAGCCGTAAATGAACAATGGCTAATTTCTCTTCAGATCTTGTTAGTAAGGAAACAGAAATTCTGTTTGAACAAACAAGTGTATTCTGTGACAAAGATTTTATCGGTTACTAAATGTATTTTAATGAAGTTAAAATGGTTTACTTTTTATTAATTTGATTATGTACTCACCTTATGTACTCATTTTATTAATTTAATTATGTACGGTGCATACCTTCTTCTGTTATTTATTATTGTTTGATTGTTGCGTCTTGTATGGAAAGGCATAAAAGGTTCGTCTGAAATTGCATACGGTCTGATTAGTTGCTAGATTTGACAAGGAACTATCTTTGCAACCAAAGTAAAAAAAAAAAAAATGTCATTGCATTGTTCAGCAACAAGATAATTTCAAGTGTGTATGTGTAAATCGTGTGTAAGTCAACTTCTTAATCTTTACAGTGCTATTTATCCATGGCTTTTCTGTTTCAGGAGAGAAGTCTTTCCTGTGTGATCTCTGCGGATTTGCTGGTGGAACTCGTCATGCCCTGACTAAACATAGGCGCCAGCACACAGGTACACACCAGGGTTATGCACAGTCAGAATTAAATTGAGACTGCGCTTTCTTATATTTCAGTTTAGTTCCTGAATTAGAATTGGGCAAACAGGATGCAGAATTGCAATTCGAATTTGGATGTAAAGAAGCAGAATTAAAACTAATCAAAATGTATCTTTTCAAAATTGCAAATACAAATCATTTATAACTAAGCAAAGTCTGTCAGGGCATACCTTTTAAAGGTCTTGTAAATCAGTGGCGTTTCACTGTCTCATTCTAATGAATTTGCTCTGCAGGTGAACGACCATTCAAGTGTCAGCTGTGCAATTTTGCCTCAACCACCCAGTCCCATCTGACGCGCCACAAACGTGTGCATACAGGCGAGAAGCCCTATCGCTGCCCTTGGTGTGACTACAGGTACAACAAACTCGGCTCACTCTTTTTTTGTTGTTATGAACAAAAACATCCTTCTCTGCTGTCCTGGATGCTTCAGGACTGATTAGCTCAGGGGTCTGCGACCTTCAACATCAGAAGAACCATTTTGGCCCCTTTTCCACAGAATAAATTTTACGTAGAGCCAAAAAAAACTTTTTGATCCCTAATATGAAGCGAACACAGCATATATCTCAACTTTTATATTCAGTTATGTTACAGGGAAGGAGCATAGCAATCATTTCCGAAGTGAGGGGGACAGAATTGTCAAATGTAATAATAATAATATCTAGTTATGTATGCAAAATTACATTATAAAATGCAATTAGTTATTATTAATAGTTAATGTCTTTTAAATAACCTGCAATTTGTATTCTATAATATTTTTGATATGTTTTCCTAATGACAATTTTATGATTACAGTTGGACTTCATACTACAAACAGATTTTCCATTTTTAGCACAGAATATGGCAGAAAATATATTTTATGCTTTTGTACTGTAAAAAATGTTATGTATTGAAAGTTAGCGATGTATCATTCAATACTTTATTTATTACTTGGAGGAGACTTGAAAAACACATAAATCACATATTTTCTTAATGTTTCATCAGTTATGGTTCATGCTTAATATTCAGCTTAGTTACAGCCATAGCTGGATGCCTTTCCCCATATTAGGGATTTCCTGGCATGTCAAACGTTCTTACTACTCCTATGAGTCCGTTTTGGACTTTCAGCTTGAGAGTGCCCTCCAGCTTAGAGTAGCTATGAATATAACGCACTGCATTAAGAGTGTTGAGCGCTCCATAATGTTCACATCGTTTTGGATCTTGAATAAATCTAGCCTTATTCACACTGGCCCTTGAAAACGTCTACGTGAACACATTTGCCCGGGGAAAAAAAGAGCAGGGGAAGATCAAATAAAATAGTTTAATAGTTTCAATAGTTTTTGCTATTGTACCAAGGACTGAGAAATTTTACCAGTACTGTTACCGCTTGCTGAAATGTTGTTACTGTGACAGCACTAGTTTGTAGTATTGTGAGAGTACCGAATTGTGTATTGAACCTTTATTCAAATACCTTTAATTTTTACACACTCAATCATTTGCTTTTTACTATGAAATAGGTTCTGAAACCTAGAAACCCTGACTAGGGAATGCTAGGAGAACAGAAAACTAAACCATTAACTACAAGAACAGACAAAGAACAGAACGGAACAGGGGAATATAAACATACCTAAGATAATGAGGGTTAAAATGAGGCACAGGTGGAACACAATCTTGATCAAAAGTGTCAGTAATGACATTTTAGATTTATACTTCAAATAAATGCAGTTTCTATTCCTCAACAAATCATGGGGGGATCATAAGGGTTTTCCACAAAAATATCAAGCAGCAAAAACGGTTTTATACATTTATATTCATTATATTATTGAATAATAATAATGATGATGCTGTCAAGTTCTTCCCTGGCTTCCTGTTTTGTTGAACATTTTTTGATTGTTGTTTGGATTTTGCATAGAATGTGTACCTTCTTTTATCAGATCTAACTGTGCAGAGAATATCCGAAAACACATCCTGCACACAGGCAAACATGAAGGGGTGAAGATGTATAACTGTCCCAAGTGCAGCTATGCCACCAATGCCCCGATGGACTTCAGAAATCATCTCAAAGAGACTCACCCTGACATTGAGAACCCAGACCTGGCTTACCTACATGCAGGTACCACGTCTGTCTTGAGATTTCCCTGTCTTGTTCTTAATAAAATAAAAGGAGCGATTAAGTTATGTGAACAAACCCTGAGCCTTCTCTTTCCCATCAGTGTCCCACAGATAGCGAGGTTATTATAGTTAACTGAACTTAAAATAAAACTTAAATGAAATTCCAAAAAAAGAAAATTAACTGAAATGCTCATGTCATATGCTGTGTCCGAAATCACTCACTCACTTTTGCAACAGCTCCAAGTCTCACACGCAGTGTTTGTCACCATCCGAATCTGTTCACTCACTCATTCACTAATCCCTATATAGTGAATGACAGTTGAGTGCACTGTATCAGGAAGGAGTGAACAAATAAGTGAACATATTCGGATGGTGAAAAACTGTGCGTGAGACTTGGAGCTGTTGCAAAATATGTTCTTTTATACTACATGTGCCTTATTTTAGAAAATAATATTAAGAGCAATAACACTTAAAAATGACTTTATATTGTAATTAGACATAACTCCCCATCAGCTTTGTGTTTACATACAGTATTGTTCAAAATAATAGCAGTACAATGTGACTAACCAGAATAATCAAGGTTTTTCGTATATTTTTTTATTGCTACGTGGCAAACAAGTTACCAGTAGGTTCAGTAGATTCTCAGAAAACAAATGAGACCCAGCATTCATGATATGCACGCTCTTAAGGCTGTGCAATTGGGCAATTAGTTGAATTAGTTGAAAGGGGTGTGTTCAAAAAAATAGCAGTGTGGCATTCAATCACTGAGGTCATCAATTTTGTGAAGAAACAGGTGTGAATCAGGTGGCCCCTATTTAAGGATGAAGCCAACACTTGTTGAACATGCATTTGAAAGCTGAGGAAAATGGGTCGTTCAAGACATTGTTCAGAAGAACAGCGTACTTTGATTAAAAAGTTGATTAGAGAGGGGAAAACCTATAAAGAGGTGCAAAAAATGATAGGCTGTTCAGCTAAAATGATCTCCAATGCCTTAAAATGGAGAGCAAAACCAGAGAGACGTGGAAGAAAACGGAAGACAACCATCAAAATGGATAGAAGAATAACCAGAATGGCAAAGGCTCAGCCAATGATCACCTCCAGGATGATCAAAGACAGTCTGGAGTTACCTGTAAGTACTGTGACAGTTAGAAGACGTCTGTGTGAAGCTAATCTATTTTCAAGAATCCCCCGCAAAATCCCTCTGTTAAAAAAAAGGCATGTGCAGAAGAGGTTACAATTTGCCAAAGAACACATCAACTGGCCTAAAGAGAAATGGAGGAACATTTTGTGGACTGATGAGAGTAAAATTGTTCTTTTTGGGTCCAAGGGCCACAGGCAGTTTGTGAGACGACCCCCAAACTCTGAATTCAAGCCACAGTACACAGTGAAGACATTGAAGCATGGAGGTGTAAGCATCATGATATGGGCATGTTTCTCCTACTATGGTGTTGGGCCTATTTATCGCATACCAGGGATCATGGATCAGTTTGCATATGTTAAAATACTTGAAGAGGTCATGTTGCCCTATGCTGAAGAGGACATGCCCTTGAAATGGTTGTTTCAACAAGACAATGACCCAAAACACACTAGTAAACGGGCAAAGTCTTGGTTCCAAACCAACAAAATTAATGTTATGGAGTGGCCAGCCCAATCTCCAGACCTTAATCCAATTGAGATCTTGTGGGGTGATATCAAAAATGCTGTTTCTGAAGCAAAACCAAGAAATGTGAATGAATTGTGGAATGTTGTTAAAGAATCATGGAGTGGAATAACAGCTGAGAGGTGCCACAAGTTGGTTGACTCCATGCCACACAGATGTCAAGCAGTTTTAAAAAACTGTGGTCATACAACTAAATATTAGTTTAGTGATTCACAGGATTGCTAAATCCCAGAAAAAAAAAATGTTTGTACAAAATAGTTTTGAGTTTGTACAGTCAAAGGTAGACACTGCTATTTTTTTGAACACACCCCTTTCAACTAATTGCCCAATTGCACAGCCTTAAGAGCGTGCATATCATGAATGCTGGGTCTTGTTTGTTTTCTGACAATCTACTGAACCTACTGGTAACTTGTTTGCCACGTAGCAATAAAAAATATACTAAAAACCTTGATTATTCTGGTTAGTCACATTGTACTGCTATTATTTTGAACAATACTGTATATGATATGTTTCTAATTTGTTTTGTACTGCTTTTATGTGCATAATAATTAAAGGGGGGGTGAAATGCTCATTTTCACTCAATATCCTGTTAATCTTGAGTACATATAGAGTAGTACTACATCCTTCATAAATCCAAAAAGTCTTTAGTTTTATTATATTCATAAGAGAAAGATAGTCTGTACCGATTTTTCCCGGAAAAACACGAGTAGCTGGAGGCGTGACGTGTGGGCGGAGCTAAAGAATCACGAGCGCGAATAGGCTTTTGTGTTGAGAGCATGTGGAAGCTGTGACATTACCGTGAGGGAAAACCCATCATTCAAAACAAACCATTGCTTACAGTCAGATTCAGCCATTTATTTATGATCCAGAATCAGATCCAGAGGCTGAAACTGAACGAAAGCAGCAGCAGCAACGATTCGCTCCGAGCGGGGCTCGAACCGGGTCTCTGGCATGGGAGGGGACGCACTAACAAGGAGGCAGAGATATTTGAAGCAGTTTTACTCACCGCCTGCGGTTCCAACACACGATCGTGACCCTTTTTCCTTGGGATTGCATCATCCTTAAGACATAAACGATACGCAAATCCGTCGTCAAACTGGGCCTTGTGAAAAAGCATCTTCGAAATGCAGGGAACAAACAAAAACACTTGCACAACTCCGTTGATGCTCTGTAAAAATAAACTCCATCCACTGGTCCCTTAATGCTGTTTATTTTGGTAATCTGTGCAGGGTTGTCTTGCCCTGGCAACCAAAAACACACTTCTTTTGTGACTTTTCGCGACGCTCTCTCTCTGATCAGTGAATCGCTCTGATCAGTGAAATGTCTGTGCTGCTCAGCCTCGCTATACGGGAGCGCGCGCTCTTCCGGCAGAAGTGCCCTTATAAGGAAATTCCGCTCCATCTAACGTCACACAGAGCCATACTCCAAAAAAACTTTCCGAAACTTTCCGGAAGGAGTATTTTGGGAACAAAAATACTCCTTCAAACGTACAACTTAATTTTTGAAACTTTGTCCATGTTTAGCATGGGAATCCAACTCTTTAACAGTGTAAAAAACTCAGTATGCATGAAATAGCATTTCACCCCCCCCCCTTTAAATACTATTAAAATTCTTAAATGGACATTAACATGTTCATAATTTTATGTATTTGTTATTTTTAGTGTCTTGACACTCTCCCGAGCAGCGTTTTGAGCTCAGATAAGATATTAGGTCATAGAGCGCCCTCGGGCTTTTTTTTATATGTGTGTATATATATATATATATATATATATATATATATATATATATATATATATATATATATATATATATATATATATATACCAAATTAGCATAATTGTTGTAAGTTAACAACATGCCACCTCAGTAAATTAGTAAAATATTAAACTTAGTTATTGCCCGAATAACATTTTAATATGAATAATTGTATGAAATAAACGTTAAAGCAGAAATAATAAAGATGTAAACGGCTTCTCTCATTCAAACTTGCTGGCTGCCGCTCTCGTTTCCAGCTCGTTGGTTCTCCGCATTGGATTGTGGGAAATAGTACTTCAGCGAGTGTTCATCGGTTGTACACTCGAAATCAGAATGAATTGTGGGTAAAAAGTAGTGGACGAATGTAGGGGATGAAGTCATTCACTCAGAATTCGAACAGCACTACAAAATGCCTGACACCCGATATAGTGCACTATATAGTGGATAGGGAGCGGTTTTGGACACACCCTTAGTTTACAAGTAACTAAAACAAAATTGGAATTATACTCAAATGTTTTCAATATTCATTTTTTATACTTTGGTCTACCGTTTTTGTGTGATTTTGACATAACTTTGTGTTTATTTGACAATTGACAAAAGTGTTAATTTGCATAAGGATACACACAAAAACTGTATGTTTTTGCTTCCACTCAAAACAAAAGGGCATTTGCGGGTAAAAAGGGCATTTTGAGTATTTGAAGCTGAAGCAGGCAAGACTTCTTGTACATCTTGTTAAAGTAGGACCTTTTTAACAATGACAATGAAAAGGTCAAAGAATACATCATGATACTTGCTAAAACTGGCAGTATATTGATCCTTTTGTGCCTTTTTTCAGTACTTACAGACAGATCAGTCTCTTATAAATGAGCTACAAAAAAGAGGTGTGCATTTCTATGAGACTCCCACAGGATCTGATGCAAATTATTGTGGTGCAGGATCGATCTTAAATCGCTGCGTGGTGGAGGGAGGATACCGATGTGTGCACTAGAAACGGAAAAAAAAAGAGAAAAAGAGAAAGAAATGACTTGTGGGACTAGTAATGAAATAAATGTTACTCAAATTGACTTTGTTTAAAGGTTCAGTATTATGCTACAAATATAAATGGTTGACAGGAAATGTTTTTTTTTTTTTTACTCTCTCCCTTGTTTGTGGCAGGAATCGTGTCCAAGTCCTTCGAGTGTCGTCTGAAGGGACAAGGGGCGACCTTTGTCCAGGCAGACTCCACTTTCACCCCTGAGGAGGGTGAACTGGGTTCTGAGGCTGTTCAGCAGGTCATCATCATTCAGGGCTACGGCGGGGGAGAGGTGACCATCGATCAGACCCTGGAGGAGTCGGCCGCTGCCACTCTACAGACCCTCGCTATGTCTAGTCAGCTGGCTGGAGTCCTGCACATCACGGAGGACGGGCAGCTCATCACATCTGGACAGGAAGTGTCCACAGTGACAGGAGGGCAGACCACTCAGTACGTCCTGGTGGAGTCTTCCGGAGAGACCGTAGGAGAAGTAAGACAGGAAGGGGAGGAGGCTGTGCACAGTGTGTCCGAGTCTTCCTCTGCTCTGGATGCTTTGCTTTGTGCCGTGACAGAGTTGGGTCAGCACGGCTGCGCTGGAGAGGGAGAGATCACCACCACCACAGTGTCCGAGCATGTGCCAGAAGAGAAGTGTGAAGGCCGGAGCTCTCAGACGCAGGGACCAAGTGAAGAACAGGTGTACGAGGAGAGGGCAGAAGTGGTGGCTCAGGTGATGAGCTCGAGTCACGAGCACACATCTGAGGAAATGCAGGAGGTGCTGCAGTTTGCTGCCAGTCAGCTGATGATGAAGGAGGGTCTCACTCAGGTTATCGTCAATGGCGAGGGGACACATTACATAGTCACACAGCTGGACGACTCTACCCTGCACGTCGAGGGCACTGTAGAGGACCCCTCCGGACAGGAGACGATAGTTTACTCCCAAATTAGTCCTGAATGAGGTGAAGGTGAGAGGTTGAGAGTAGATTTTCTTGAATTTGAAATCCAGTGTCAGGTGACTTTCTTTTTTTCTTCGGGTCAAAGTGAAACATATGTCAAAAGCAAGCTTTTTGGGATCGATTGCTGTGGTTTTTTGATTGCTTATTACATATTCAACAAAACAATTATGAAATGAACTCTTTATATGTAAACAATGCTTTATATCCTTTTACTAAAGACTAACCAAAAACCTATTAAAAAAATATAAATGTTAAGATTACTAATGAAAACCTTGATAAACATTCACCTTCTGTTTCATGTCTGTAGTTTGGTTTTGAAATTCAAATATTTGAAATATTTTAGTTTAGGATTCAGGATCGAAGACTTAACAAAACTCCATTAATTACCATAAACTGCTTGAATGAAAAATGCATATTTATAACCTGCTTGTGATTTGTTTTTATTATTATTTAGATTTTTTTTTTATGTGAACTTCTGAATATATTTCCCAGTACATTTACGATCTAAAAGTTTCTTTTTGAGAGTTTGAGTCCTGTAAATAAAGAACTGACCAGTTTGTTGGCACATTTGTTTGTTTCAGGTAAATTTTAGGTATGTTAAAAAAAGACATGGGTACTCGCAATAAAACATCTGGAACAGCTTTCAACACATATATGATTAATGTGACAGCTGCAACTCACAATACTGAGAAAAGGGGGAGAAAACAGCGGATGTGTTTATTAAGATACAGAACAGTAGTAGTATATGTTTAGTGTCAGCTAGGCCTGGGGTAAAGCTGAATGAACGTTGTTTTAAGGAAGCCTAAATAGTTCAATATGAAGGACGTAGAAATTGGTCTGGGTAAATTAGCATCTGTTTAAGAAGATTAAGAAATATTTAAGAACGTGTAAATGTTTTATGTTGTTGATATTTTTGCTTTTCATATTATGTTATAATAAATAATAATAAACACAATATTTCCATACAATTCTGGAATATTCTTAACATCTGTTGGCATAAACATTTTTTATATAATTGTGCTCCTATTTGCTTATGTGATAATTTGTTATTAATGACCATAATGTGTGATGTGGATGTGATTTGCCTTAGGATCTCTCTATCTATATATATTTTTCCCCCTAAAAAATAAACATTATTTAGAAAAATCCCAATTTAAGAAAAATAATAAATATGGGTATCTTTAAAATAACGACAAATAAATGTGTCCAACAGTGTGGGTGTCAAATCAAATGTAAAGCAGGTGTTTTAAATGTATTAAATCAAATATAGCCCATTTGTCCAGTACATTTACTTTATTTATTTATTTATTTTTTTGTTCATAAAATGCAGATATGTTACATTTATTGCTATTGTGAATATATAAATGTCATTCTTGTTCGATGGTGAACACAGACGCCAGCAGTGCTCAGAGTTTCAGAGACTTGTGTATCAGTGAATGTCCTGTAGATGTCGCGTCCTCCAGTGTGAGATGTAGCGCTGCTGCTGTCTCGGCTCACTCAAATCGGTCGCCATTTTGAAATCCAAATCGCTCACATTACACCCGCTCTGTAAACTGGAACTATGCCGCGGGGCCGGCCGCGAAAACAAAGGATTAAAGATGACAACGAAATCGGTAAAGTCAACCGCAGTCACACAAATAAAAACTTCACACTATAAACTATTTGCTTACGTGCATAGTGCATGACGAAAAGGCAACAGAAGGTTCGAGAAAATCATTTGAAGCGTGTGTATATAGTCCCCGGATATAGTATTGCGGGTGTGTGAGCGTGTGTGTGTCTTTAGTGTTTTGTGATTGCGGCGGAATGATATTAATAACACGGTCGTGTGCTGGAGAATGCGTCGCTGGAGCAGTTCAATTCAGATTGTACTCGACTAACGTTACACCAGCTCAGCTCATAGGTTTAATTAAAGTACATTTTGGGCTGCTTGGCGTCGTTGCTAATGTTAGCTAATGCTTCCGTATATTTGCAAGGAGGGGGTAGAACTTGTCGGGCAGTTATGTAAAATATGATTATACGCTATTTTGGGGGTTTTATGTACCGATACAGTGATGCTGCTATGTTATATACAATTTACACCGTGTTTTAAATCGGTCTGGTTTCCGCTATTGTTTAGTTGTTCTTCTGGTTTTAAGTTACTAGCTGCCAAAACGTCACTAAAAAAGTTAGACCAGTTCAATCCATCTCGGTGGTCGGCCAAAACGACCATAACTGGTTTAATGGTTTACTCCTGTTGTGAATTCACGGTATCATGGTACTTTTATGTTGGTCTGTAAGTTACCTGTTATTGGTTTAGGAAACCGCCCAGCTCTCATTGTTTGAAGCTGCTATTAAAAGTTTATATAATATAACGTTATTTTCACAGCCTGGCTCTAAAAAGTTTACAAAACGTTTTATAAAATGAATTGAAAGGTGTATATACATACATACTAAAGATGCAGAAGCTCTGTTACAGTTATTATATTCAAAATTTTTTAGTTGATCTCTGGATTAAACTATTTTACTCCGAATTAGGAGGTAGAATGTGCAAACTTTCATCGATATTTGAAGGCAGCTTGCAGAGCTAAAATTGTACAACTTTGAACAGGATGATTGGGGTAAATTGTGCTTATTTTATCTTCTGGGAAACAACTAAATGTCTTCTGAAAGGCATTAATAAATATATAGCCTAACTGATATCTAAAATTCTAAAAACAGGCTGGGGATGGGTATTTTTGTCTGTTTTCCCATAGATGAAAAGAACATCTACATGGAATAATTAATCCAATATCATTTACAGTAATATCCATTGTTGTTTGAGCTGAAGCTGAGAAGTGAAAGAGTATTTGGTAGACTGAAGGCATTTGCTGCAACAAATGCATCATATTAGACTAAGCAGAGACACACAACATGAATGTACTGTACTATTACGATGTTTATAATGTGAATGCACTTGATTGTGGTAGTCAGAATGTGTAATTTTGCAGTTGGTTCAATTGATTAGTCCAAACCAGAGTTTGATTGCTCCCCCTACACTGACCAAAATTAATATCTTGGTATTTTGGGGCTAAATGGTAGAATGCAATATATCTGTATTTCCTATAAAGTGGACTAAACATTTAGTTGCAAGTCAAAGCCACATGAAATGTCACTCTAATTTTAATTTTAAACATTATATGATCAAAATAAAATGGAAAGAGGTTTTTCTCCCCGTTTAAAAATATAGAGCACATTATATAAACATACATACACGCACACAAAAAAAAAACTATATTAAAACTAGATCTCTGGCAACGTGCAACAATAATAAAGGCCATAGGCCTAATAAATAGAGTACAATTGCAGTTTTTTCCTCATGCATAAAATAAACTCTGATGTGCAAATAACAATAATGTACAATACAGTATAAAACTTAAGAACTTTGTCTGAGGAAGTATGTTATTTTTGCAGTAGACTGTTCTCCACTGAACGAAGTGTTTTCTCCTATGTAGCCCTGGATATCTCTTATAAGGTTTGTGCAAGGAAAGCACTTCTTTGACAGGTGGTCAGTGCTGGAAAGAGAATTTCATGTTCCTTTTACCATTTGAGCCAAAATGTTGTTGGCGTGTAAACAAACAGGTATAAACAACGCCTAAAAAGGTTCAGTTTTTGGCTCCTTAGAAGCGTCTGGATTCCTTCTATGTCTTGCTAAGTAGGAACAAGATGTCTAGACATTTGTCAGCAGACATGACTTTTTTGAGTGCTCCCTCCTGCTCCAGTGATTTGCTGTCATGATCGCCAGTGCACGGCTGACGAGCTGGTGAGCCGGCAAACCTAGCTGAATCTGGACCTCAGCCAACTGTCTTCTTCCATCTATAAGAGAATCTGCTGACAACTTTCTTGTAGAGAGGAATGCCCCAAGTGATGCTCTGACTTTCAATAATGATCAAAATCAATTTAATTAGCCAGTGTTCTTACAGTATGCTTTAAAGGATTTTGACTGTTCTATAGTAGCTTCTAGTACTACATCACATTTATAAAACAAATAATACAAACATTGGAATAATAATCCAAATTGTCTTGTCGTCAGACCACAACACCATTAAAAAAAAAATTGGGACATTTTGACAAAGGTGTAAAGTACTTGAGGAAATTAATTGCTGTACTTGAATATCTTTTTGGATATTCTATACTTTTACTGAGTATCAAAGATATTAGCAACTAATGACTTTTTAATTTTACTTAACATTATTTTATTTATCCATTATAGAGAAGAGACATTTTGTTTGTTTGTTTGTTTTGCAATTTTAAGGTGTTGAGTTTTATTTTTAGATTTATATGGGTTTGTTCTGTAACAGCATGCGGTATTATATAATATGCTGTGCTATAATATATGAATATACTATGATGACAGTAGACATCTATGTGATCAGCCTTCTTCAACAAACTTATCGCTCAAGTCTAATTATTAGTATTGCGTCACCATGGCAAACATGTTCAAAATATCTGTAATGTCTTCAAGGAGTAACGTTATTTAAAGCTTCACCGCATGCTTCACCAAGTCCAATGTGGGCAACTTTCTGTTGGGCTAATGACTGTCAGATAGGGTTGCACAATTTATCGAATTTCTAATCGCGATCACAATTATGGATGCCACAATTACAGAATCGTTCAAAGTGGCAATTAATCATTCAAAGTACCCTTATGTTATTTTGTGTGCTTTTTTTTCTGCATGTTATCTTAAGGGTTTTTCCCATTATTTTAATTTTAGTATAACTTTAAAATACCATTAATATTTTTTACTTTAAAAAATCAATCCAATGTATAGTTGACATGAGGCTTAATAGTACAGAAAAGCACTAAACGTTTTTCAGAGTGTTTTTTTTTTAAAGACCGTTTTCAGTTTATTTTCGAACAATACGGCATGCAGTTGTAGCAAACAATCATATAAACATTCAGTGTAAATTGTTATAATCATAATTAATAATCGACAATTATGATTTTTGTCATAATCGTGCAGCCCTATTTTAGCCCCAGTTAAGTTCGGGTCTATGAGAACAATATATGTACTTACATAAACTCCAATGTGCCACCTTTTTCTTGACCTAATGGCCTTTTAAAGGACTCAAAGATCCTCAAAACATAGGAGGCACTTGGGAGACCATAGCAGTCACATAGACCTGTCAGTCAGGCCCACCCAGTCAGTTAATTCACAAGGTAAATTCTGTTGCAATAATCACAATATTTGACCTATAAAAATGAATGATGAAGATAAGTTTGCAATAATAATGATGAAGATAAGTTTGCCTCCACTTGCCACTTAGCTACAGCAGAGATAAGGGTTGTTCAAGATGCATCAGCGCTGCGCAGAACGTTCGGCGTATCACATCAAAGTACTACGAGAAAAGCCCATAGTGAACTTAACTGTGCTATTCAGGGTGTGCAACTCCTTTGCTGATGTTGTGCATTATCAAAGTCATTCCACTGTGTGAGTGTGAATGGCATACTTTCCTAACACTGACCAATCAGACCTCAAGGTAGCACACAAAATGCAGTCATAATGCCGCCATAAATGATAACTGAAATTATTTAAATTAAGTCACACAGTCAAGTCCTTAAGTACATGCTTTATGTGGGTCTGAAACTTAGACACTTTATCAAAGGAATAACATTATTCACTGATATTAAGAAGAACTAAGTTGCTAGCAGGTTAAACGTGTTTTCTTGGATCATGTCTTTTACATCGGATCCTCCAGATCTGATTGATCTGAGAAACATTTTCCCTGCAAATATTTCAGCAGTTATTAACTATTTGAGTCCCCTATTTCTGTCAAATGCCAATCGTTTGTGAAAAAATGAAATGAAAAGTGATGACTGGCTCATTAAATTTAGATCTGCTCATATCGCATCATATTTCTTTTTATGCGTTTTACAGCTCTGCACATTTATAACCAATCACACACGATTCCGATGAGTTACATTGGCCAATCAGAGGCATTCAGATGAGTCATCACTGAAAGGTGGGAGCTTTGTTTAGTGCACACTTGTTTACTGAACTTTTAGCCTTACCCTGGAGAATAAATTATGTGAACACAGACCAAACTGTGCTGGACGAAGTTAACAATCAACTGCAAACTGAAACAAAAGACTACAATTTAAAAGTTACTTTAAAAAAATCAGTTCAATCCTGTGAATAAGCAGCAATTCATTGCTCATTGGTTTTGTGTCCACCCACGCTGTTTTTTACCTATGTGAACATGCCATGTCTTTGACCATTGATTTTTGCCGTTATCAAAGTTAAAAAAAATTTACGTATCCAGAGACAACTTCATTTATAAAAATAATAATAATAAAATATGAATGTGTCTTGTGTCTTAACTAAGATTTAAAACTTACATTTTATTCATTCATCAGACTAAAAGCCCATTCACATCAAGAACGATAACTATAAAGATAACGATATTAGCGTCCACACCAGTGAATGATATCGTCTGTTTATATGAGCGTACGTGCATCTGCCGCTTTAAATTCTCGAACTCATTTACAGCAGGATGGATTCTGATTCGCAGTCAATATTTTTATGGTTCATCAGATGGAAAAAAAAAAGTTTTGAAAGTGATTCCAATGATATCATTTCTCTGTGTCTTTGTTATAGTTGTGGTGTGGACTCTGCTATTCTTTAATACTGAGAACGATTTTTAGAGCTATATCTTTATCATTATCTTTATAGTTATCGTGCTTGGTGTGAACGGGCCTTTAGTCACAATTAGCATCACAAGCAATTTATCATAAACTGATGCAAAACTGATCATCTATTATATCATTATTTTAATTGTGATCTACATTGTTTGACCTCTTTTCTGAAATCTGTTTTAGATGTTAAAAAAATCTTTGGTCTAGGGCAGAACAGGATAGGAACACATTACATGTGTGAACATTAATCAGGAGTTGGGAAGGGAAAGCCCGAACTTTGTCACCTATTACTCCAATACAATACAATTTTATTTATTTATTTTTTTTCTTCCTGGAATAATGGATAATGGTTTCACATTGTGGAGAAAAGTTGGTATAACCACTGTAAAGAATCTTTTGAAAATGAGGAGGTGTCCTCTATTGAACAGTTGAGGTCTAAATTTAAATTGCCCCAAAATAATAATTCTTCAGGTATTAACAATTTAGGAGCTTTGTGCAAAAGGATGCGGTCATAAATAGTTGAAAAATATAGTTGTTCCTGTCTGTTTTCAGATCTAAAATGCATTATGTCTGCACAGCAACTGAAGCTTGGAGAGAAATCTTTGTTATCTTACTCTATAATCTCTGAATATATCATTCACGGTATTTGTTTTTGTTTTGTTTTGTTCTTTTTTGCCCTGCAGATGGAGGTCAGGAAGCAATTTCAGAAAACCAGAAGCACGTGGAAAACAAATGTAATATTTGCTCCCAGAATTTTCCCAGTGAGAGTCAACTTCAGAGACACCTACGAGACCATGAGGTCAATGATAAGGCAAGAGACACGATATCAACTCACATAATACCTGATCTGTACTGTATTGATAAGTGAATTTCATATGAAATAGGCTATCATTTAACACATGCTTATATTAATAGGTAATGTATAAATTATAATATACTTACTTAACAGCCTCATAGCCAACTTATAATCATGTGAAGTAAGATCAGTATTTATAAGCATGCTGTGAACAATTAAAAATGTAAATCATCGTTGCTAAAAGCCTACTGCACTTACTGTTAACAGTGCATGTTATTCTTATTTACACTTGCTCCATCCCTGAAACAATTTTACTGTTCAGTTAACCTCACCTAGGCCTTGCTATACCCCACGGGTCTCCAGAATCGGTCCTGGAGGGCCGCTATCCTGAAGAGTTCAGCTCCAACCCTAATCAAACACAGCTGAAACAGCTAATCAAGGTCTTACTAGGTATTACTTGAAACCTCCAGGCAGCTGTGTTGAGGCAAGTTGGAGCCAAACTCTGAAGCACACCGGCACTCCGGGAACAGATTTTGGAGACCCCTGCTACTGTATATCCAAACATTCTTCAACCCCTTTGCTCTAGCCACTTATAATACCTCTAGTTCTGCATAGATACCTTTTCCTTCAGAAATTTCAATTGGGAATATTACTGTACTGTTTCACAGTGAAAACATTTTCATGCATATCAGAAAGACAATTGATGTGAGACAGCTGTTCATGTTTACATACACATACATTTTACATACATATTACTCCATTTTCAGCGTTATGAACACATGCTTTTCAGTGAGCAAGCAGCTTTCTTCCCACATCACTGTTACTATAATTATATATTTTTTTTCCTGTTTTGGTAGTAAGATTAAGTGTTCTTGTCACGAACTGCTGATTACATAACTGTTCCCTATTTCTTCCTGGATGTAGCCATATCGGTGTGACCAGTGTCCTATGTCCTTTAATGTGGAATACAATCTTGGCCTTCATAAATCCACTCACACCACCAGTGATCCCAAATGCCAAGTATGCAATAAGAAGTTCTCAAGAGTGGCCAGTCTGAAGGCTCATGTCATGATACACGAAAAAGAAGAGGTCAGACAACTTTCTATAAATCCACTGGACATTTCTTCTTTGAACGATTGAGTAATTGAATCTTTGATATATGTATCTCGACTTAAATACGAATTAAGTTTGATCCTGTACATCAGAAGGAGAATTCTCATGTCTTTCAGTCTTTGCATTATTTCTAGCAGTATTATGCTTTGTGTTGTCAGAACTTCCTGTGCTCTGAGTGTGGAGATGAATTTATTCTTCAGAGTCAGCTTTCTTTGCATCTTGAGGAACATAGGCAAGAACTCAGTGGAACAAAGTCACACACTTGCAAGACCTGCAGCAAAGAGTTCTCAACACAAAACCAGCTGAAAGAACATTTGAAAAGTCATTCTAAACTCAGGTGTGATTATATGGTGATTACTGTTGAATCAATGCTGTTGTCTTGCATGTGCATTTTTTTTTTCTTCAAAAGGAGATGTTTAGTCGAATGTTAACAAATGACTTCTGTGTGCCACCACAGTTTATATAGTCAAAATGGAAAAATTTGGTCACTATAAGAGACAACCAAAAGAGCCAGGTTATCATTTATCAGAAATTATTTTTGTCTCATAAAAGAAGGAAAGTCATACAAATTTGGAACAACATGGGGTTGAGCAAATGAAAAAACATGATAGCATGGATTTCATTTTTGCACAAACTAAACTCTTCAGGCACAGCAAATTATTTGTGCATTTGAGTGAACTTCTTTTTAAATAAGTTAATTCTAATATGTGGCGAAAATTATTTTGAATCTCAATATGTCAAGAATAAATCCACCCTGACTAAAGTTTATTCTAACAACATGCCGTTAAAAACATATCATACATTTTTCTACCTTTGTAAATGGCTGCACAGAAAAACTTGACATCATGCCAGAAATGATTGAGAATCACACACTGCTAGACTTTCAAGACTTAACGAACATAAACTCACGCAGAAACATGCCCTACAGTGTTCAGAAGTACACAAAAAACACAATATACAATCTAAAATTGGCTCAGAATATTAAATGTAGAATATCAAAGGGATACTCCACCTGAAACTTTTGTTATTAATCACTTACCCCATGTCGTTTCAAACCCATAAAAGCTTAGCTTGTCTTTGGAACACAATTTAAGATATTTTGGATGAAAAGGCTTGTGACTGTCCCATGGATTGCCAAGTAAAATACACTGTCAAGGTCCAGAAAAGTATGAAAGGTGTCGTCAGAATAGTCCATCTACCATCAGTGGTTCAACTGTAACGTTATGAAGCGACAAGAATCCTTTTTGTACGCGAAGAAAACAAAAATAAAGACTATTCAACAATTTGTCTCTGTGTCTCTCCGCATCACCCTTGTGCCATTTTGGAGAATATGAGCTGAACGCAGGCAGTGTACGCTCTTCTGTGTCAGCCCCACCACAAGGATGCGCTGTTTTCGTTCAAATCGAAGCATATATACACATAGAAAACATATCCTTGTGTCGTGGCTGACACCGAATAGCATATGCAGTTTGCGTTCAGTGGATATTCTCTAAAATGACGCTATGGTGATATGGAAAGAAACCGAGGAGACAAATTGATGAATAAAGTCTTTTTTTATTCTCGTCGCTTCATAACATTACAGTTGAACCACTGATGGCAGATGGACTATTCTGGCGATGTCTTTCATACTTTTCTGGACCATGACAGTGTATTTTACTTGGCAGTTAATGGGACAGTCACAAGCCTCTCGGTTTTCATCCAAAATATCTTAAATTGTGTTCTGATGATGAACAAAGCTTTTACGGGTTTGGAACATTTACATTTACATTTAATCATTTAGCAGACGCTTTTATCCAAAGCGACTTACAAATGAGAACAATAGAAGCAGTCAGATCAACAGGAGAACAACAACAGTATACAAGTGCCATGACAAGTCTCAGTTAGTCTAGTATAGAACGCATAGCCAGGATTTATTATTATTTTTTTTTTTTTTTTTTTTTTTTTTTTTTAATTAAATGAACAAAGACAAGAAAATGAAAAGTACTGGTGTTAGTAGGTTAAGTGCAGGTGAAAAAGATGAGTCTTCAGACGTTTCTTGAAAATTAGTAAAGACTCAGCTGTACGAATTGGGATTGGGAGGTCATTCCACCAGCTGGGCACAGTCCAGGAAAAGGTCCGTGAGAGTGATTTTGAATTTCTTTGGGATGGCACCACAAGGCGTTGTTCACTTGCAGAGCGCAAACTTCTGGAGGGCACATAGGATTTAACCAGTGAGTTTAGGTAAGTTGGTGCCGTGCCAGTGGTCGTCTTGTAGGCAAGCATCAGTACCTTGAATTTGATGCGAGCGGCTACTGGTAGCCAGTGTAACCTGATGAGGAGAGGAGTAACATGAGCTTTTTTTGGCTCATTGAAGACAACCCTCGCTGCTGCATTCTGGATCATTTGCAGAGGCTTGACAGTACATGTAGGAAGGCCCGCCAGGAGAGCATTACAATAGTCCAGTCTGGAGAGAACAAGAGCTTGGACAAGAAGTTGGGTTGCTTGCTCTGACAGGAAGGGTCTAATCTTCCTAATGTTGTATAAGGCAAACCTGCAGGACCGGGTCGTTGTAGCAATGTGGTCAGTGAAGCTTAATTGATGATCCATCACAACACCTAGGTTTCTGGCTGTCCTCGAAGGAGTTATGGTTGACGGGCCCAGCTGTATAGAGAAGTTGTGATGAATCAATGGGTTAGCTGGAATCACCAGGAGTTCAGTCTTTGTAAGGTTAAGCTGAAGGTGATGGTCATTCATCCAGCTAGAAATGTCACTCAGACAGGCTGAAATGCGAGCAGCTACCGTCGGGTCATCTGGCTGGAATGAGAAGTAGAGTTGGGTGTCATCAGCATAGCAGTGATAAGAAAAGCCATGCTTCTGAATGACAGATCCTAAAGATGTCATGTAGATGGAGAAGAGAAGTGGTCCAAGTACTGAGCCTTGAGGAACCCCAGTAGCAAGGTGGTGTGACTTTGAAACATCACCCCTCCAAGACACACTGAAGGATCTGTCAGAGAGGTAGGACTTAACCCACAGGAGAGCAGTTCCAGAGATGCCCATCTTTCTGAGGGTGGACAAGAGAATCTGGTGATTAACAGTGTCAAAAGCAGCAGACAGGTCCAGCAAGATGAGTACCGAGGATTTTGAAGCTGCTCTTGCTAGTCGCAGGGCTTCAGTAACCGAGAGCAGAGCAGTCTCAGTTGAGTGGCCACTTTTGAAGCCAGATTGGTTGATGTCCAGGAGGTTGTTCTGTCCAAGGAACATAGAAAGCTGGTTGAACACAGCTCGCTCAAGTGTCTTTGCAATGAATGGAAGAAGGGATACCGGTCTGTAGTTTTCAAGAAGCGCTGGATTTAGAGATGGTTTCTTGAGCAGTGGGCTTACCCGAGCCTGCTTGAATGCTAAGGGAAATGTTCCAGAGTGAAGAGAGGAGTTAATAATGTGAGTAAGTGAAGGTATGACTGAAGAAGAGATCGCTTGAAGGAGGTGAGTGGGGATTGGATCAAGTGGACAAGTAGTAGGATGATTGGACAGGAGAATTTTGGAGACGTCCATCTCTGAGAGTGGGGAGAAGGAGGATAAAGTGTGTGCATCCGTCATTGTGACGTTGTCCTCGGTCTGCGGTGTGGAGAATTGGTCACTGATGGATCTTGTCTTATTTGTGAAGAAAGCTGCAAAGTCGTCCGCTGTAAGAGTCGATGGAGGAGGCGGAGGCGGCGGATTAAGAAGAGAAGAGAAAGTCTTGAATAGTGTCGGAGCATCACTGCAGCTGTTAATTTTGTTGTGGTAGTAGGATGTTTTAGCTGTGAAGACATTTGCAGAGAAGGAAGAGAGGAGAGATTGATACACACTGAGGTCCGTAGAGTTTTTTGATTTCTGCCATTTCCTCTCTGCAGCCCTTAGTTTAGAGCGATGTTCACGGAGAACCTCAGACAGCCAGGGGGCAGATGGGGCAGTGCGTGCTGGTCTAGACAACAGTGGGCAAAAGTTGTCCAAGCAAGATGTTAAAGTGGAGCAAAGAGTGTCCGTAGCACTGTTCGTGTCCAGAGCAGAAAACTGAGAGAATGGTGGAAGAGAGGATGAAACCACAGCAGATAGGCGAGATGGAGAGAGTGAGCGTAGGTTCCGTCGAAAGGTGACCTGCGTTGGAGTGTGTGCCACTTCAGGAGTAGGGGGTAATTTTTTTCTTTCTTTTTTGTTCTTTTTTTTTTGGGTGGAGTAACCCTTTAATGTTCAATAACCTTTAAAATAGTCTCAAGCTAAAAAATTTTGTCTGTGCCTAAGAATCACAGTGGTATTTTCTGTGAAAATTGTCAATTGAGACTGGCTCTGACTTACGGAAAGTGTGGGCAAAAATCATGATGTGTATTCCAGTGAGAAAAAAATGTAAATCTAATAATTCAAATTATGCCATATCCTAAATACACGTAAATCTTTTTAAGTGAAACTGAGATAGTAATATACCACTCATGTTGCCAACAAAAGCCCAAAATCAGAAGTATTGCTTTGTGTGAATTTTCACAATTCTGACACAAATGCAATGCAGATACATGATGTTTAGATTTTATTATTGAGATATTTAGAATTTTAAATATCTAGTCCAGTCTGTGATTCCAACTCCTGCCCTGTGAAGCGTTATGACTGGAAATCACATCAGCGACATCAGACAGTTGTGTAGTGTTAAAAGACAACAATTCAAGGATTTTAAAAGTCCTAAAGCATGTGGGTGGCTCAATGTATAAGGGATTTGGATGTAAATATAACACCCCAGTCCTATTATTTAGATTTTGCATTGTTTGTAACTTAGTTGATGACTCTCAATAACCATTTTGTGGTTATGCCATAGAGACCATGTCTGTTTGGTACATACATATTATACATTATATATATATATATATATATATATATATATATATATATATATATATATATATATATATATATATATATATATATATATATATATATATATAATATGTATTATATGCATATGAATGTATTTCTTTTTTTTTTTACTATGAGCTAAATAATCAGATCAGTTTTGATAGTATTTGAGTTCAGCTTTGTTGCTCATACTCCTCAATTCATTTTAAGGCCTGTTTTAACAAGTTCAAGAAACTATAAGAACATTGATCGGAGAGGATTCAGGAACATTTGTCACCACTGTGGGAAGACATTTAAAAAACCCAGCCAGCTTGTTAGACATATTCGCATTCATACAGGTAAACCCAAATACACATTTTTTGTATTTCAAAAGACAACACTAATATTTATATTTTCATGAACCTGTGCTGTAGACTGTTTGACGGTGTATTTTGTGTGCTACAGGTGAGAGGCCATATAAATGCAATCACTGTGGAAAGGCCTTCAATCAAAAGGTGGTGCTGCAGACACACATGGTGCGACACACAGGGGAGAAACCTCACATGTGCATGCATTGTCCTGCCTCTTTCTCCCAAAAAGGAAACCTTCATTCGCATGTTCAGCGAGTTCACTCTCAGGTAACACCCTCTGCATTACCTGTCATTTGTTCATCTGATTGTTTTTGTAACACACAAATAATTGTGTGTGATAGAGACTATTTATAATCATTTGTCATTCAAATTAACAATCAAATAATTGTTGATGTTAATGCCACAGAAAAAAAAAATGGAGAACTCCAAATATCATGTCTTCATAGTAGTGCTGCAGTGATACTTGCATTCATAAGGATGAAGTTCTTTCTACACACAACAAAATAATAAAAAATATTACATTTGTATCTTGGCATGAGCAGAACTTAAATGCAAATAATAATAATAAACATTGGAGCAGCACAACATTGATAGCAATTAGTAGTGACCCTAAAGGAGAGGAAAAAAAGGCTATTAGAACTTTTTTGTTGTAGTTGTCGTTATCTAATACCTTTGTTGTTATCCCTAGTTACCTGCTATTTTCTTCTTTAGTTCTGTCTTTCTATCACCATGATAAGTCCATTTGGAGCTTTAGTCCCACCCAGTTACAGTGCTGACTGAAAGCAGATTGCCACTCTAGGACGATGCACTCATAAATATCATACTAACCATTAAACTTTAGCAATTTAATTATTTACAGAGATTAATCAATTGGTTTGCTAGTACTGGGTATAAGATTGGAGCAATCGGCTGTAAACAAAGTGACACTTCTGATAAAGACACAATCGTATTAGAAGACAAATAAACCACCCCTTTCAATCCGATCGGAATTACATCTCAATCGAATCAGTTAAGGTATTTACATGAAGGCTTTTCTGTCCAATTGAGCCGTCAGTCTGATTACAATCACATTATTTGGTTGCATGTAAACGTAGCCGTTGATGTGTAAAGACACAAAACAATCGCTCTTTGCAAGACCTCAGGAGAGTTCTAACATTTCGGACATTGTGTGAATCAGAGGTAAAAAAGGATATAAATAGCAGTTTTTGTCTGAATGAGAGTGCAGATACACTCTTTGACAGCAGGTGGCACTTATGGAACAGCAGGAATACAGCTTTTCCTTGGTTACCACTGTAATTAAAGCTCTGCGATAAAACACATTTATATAAACCTTCAAAACAATATTTAGGATTTTCTTCCAATATTTTGTGCATTGCGAGCACTGAGCTTGCTCTGCCTGCTAAAGTAATTTCTCTCTGTGATCATCTTCAGCGTCTCTGGCTTTTATTAATGCCCATTTACAGACTTCATACTATTTTCCACACAAATAACATTTTGTAAAATGATTGCAATGAAGTGTTGTGCAAGTACAAAACAGAGATCAGCTGAAATAAAACAAAACAGAGTGGGATTTTAGTATACAGCTGGCTGGCTGGAGGTGCCACTGTCCACAGGCAGGCAAAGACTATAGAATTCTTTAATCTTAAAGGGACTTTAAGGTGGGTCAGCTGGCCTGTCACTCCATCTAGTTAGGCAACTACTGATTGAACGTAAGACAGATGTATTTGGAAGTTTTTTTTAATAAATGAATATATTTATTTGCAATCATGTCCTCCTATATGTTATGAATCCAGTCCTTGCCATTCCTCCCACTCACCACCAGAGGTATCCATCTCTGTATCCTCCCGGACTCCATTTCCCACAATCCCCACTCTAGAAACTAATTACAGAAACACCGGTTTCCCATCAGTGAACTATATAAGCTGTGCACAAACACACTCTCATTATGAAGTCTTGTTTTGCTTTTTTCAGATATTACTGAGCATTATTTCTGTGTTATCTTTGTCTTGTTCTTGCCAGTGTTTTTGATCTTAGACTGTTTTCTTATGTTTTTTGAACATTTGCTGCCTTTCCTGACCTTTGCCTGTTTTTGTGGATTACCCCTTTGTTTTGCCCTGAAAACTGTTCTTTGCTGGTGTTTGAAATGGCCTGTTTTGACTTAGCTATTTATAATAAAGCCTGCATTTGGATCCTCAGCTCCATTGTAATTGTTCCCTCGAGGACCTAATCCAGGACTTTCTAGACCTTTCCTATGCTGCCAATGATTTTTTCTGTTATGGACTGAAGGAACTGCTAAAGTCAAAACTCATTTGAGATGGTCCTCGAGGGCCACTCTGTAAATTTTTGGATTATGCACTTTTGTTTAATTCTCATTCACTGTGGGAGAAACGGTGGGGGGCAACACTGTCAAGCTCCGGCGCTTGCAGAGCTTGGCTCATCTCAAATTTTTAGTCTGGTTATCAAGCCCAGTGGCTGCTACAGCAGAGCCTCTTCACATCACAGCTGCCATTATAGAGCCTCTTCACATCACGGACTCCAGAGACTCATCTCGTCATGAAATGGCCGCCACTCCAGAGCATTGTCATGACATGGCTACCATGCAGGCGTTTTGGGTCTCTGTTATGAGTCCGTTCCTTGCCATTCTTCCTGCTCACACCCCAGAGGTCTCCATCTCCGCATCCTCCCTGACTGCACACAAACACACTATCATTGTGAAGTCTTGTTTTGCTTTTGCGGAAATTACTGAGCATTATTCCCGTGTTTTCAATCTTGTTCTTGCCTTGCTAGTGTTTTTGATCTAGCACAGTTTTCTGCTGTTTTTTGATCATTTGCTGTAGTTTATATGTTGTGATCCCAACTGGTCGGTTATTGCTGCTTGCACTGGTGGCTCAATCATCCAACTTTCACGTGTTATGAGTTCCAACCCATTTTTAGTGTCCAAATTGAACAGATTAACAAGTCTTTGAATTAAAGTCAAAGTGAACTCAGTTGAAATAATTTATCTGTTTCCCTTTGTTTTTCTCAATATTTTCAACATCTAATGCTGGGCAAACAGGACAGCATCAAGTGCAACTTGTCTAGTGCATTTTTGATAGAAAAAAAAGGCTATTATAAATAAGTGCAATATACAACTGAAAAAGAACCCCAGTTCTTATACATGACAAACCATACCCTATGAAACATATCTAACCTAATTTTGTCTTATTAATTAGAATGTGAAAAACCTTATTGTAAATGTACTATTCAAGATTAAATTGCCAGAGAAAACAGTGTTAGTATTAGATTCCATGCTTCCTGTTATTTGCACCAAGTTCTTTTTTAAAGGAAAAACAAGAGAAAAAAAGCAGGAAAGAGAGAGAAAAGAGCAAAAAGGACTTAGGACTTTGTCTCAGGGAGAATCTAAGAGACTATCCCCCCTTCCCCCTTTTTTTTCAAACCAGTAACTGTTTCATCCCTATTTATTAGAAATCTAGTTAAATGTTGTGATCACCTGTCCACGAAATTATAAAAATGTGAAAACAATCCATTACTGGTGCCTGTAGTGTTCCCACATGGAACATAAAACTGTGGTGGGTTGCCAGAGTCTAGGTAATTATTGGAAGATAGTGTTGCAATAATTACGGTGTTGGCTCATTTTAAATTGTCAAAATAATACGGTTGAATAGCTTGAAAATATTCAGAATATCACCCCATTTCTGGAGTAGGAGCTTTTGTTAATGAAAATCTCTGTTTTTAGGCAACTGATGTTCCACTCTTCCCATGTATGGACTGTAGCTGTGTCTATAAAAAGCTTGGCAGCCTCAATGCTCACATCAGCAAAATGCACATATCAGTAATGGAAGTTGAGGAGCCAGCAACACAGGTGATTTCAGTCTGTTTAAGTCTGTCTGAGATCAACTCATTTTACAGCTCTCGTGCAGTGAAGGGGATACAAAAATGAAAATGTAAATGATGAGCGCATTTGTATTTTGGGGCTGGAATATTATTATATCCCTTTTAGAAATTGTATGTGTGAAGCTGAGCTTAACTGTGCTTGACCTTGATCCAGAGGAATACAAAGATGTTAACCCAGGGTTGAACGTAGTGTAAAAAGCCTTTTGTTCACAGTCATGCTCACATAAGCAGTTTAACTGTGTGTTTTCAGAAAGGAAATGCAAGGATTGATCAGGGTGCAGTGGGGTCAGAAGGGGCCGAGGGTGTAACAGATGTGATCCAACAGCTGCTGGAGCTGTCTGACCATGTGACGGCAGACGGTGCTCAAGCACCTGCCCCTGGGCAGGCCATAGGCACAGCCATCAACCAGGACATCCTACAGGTAACCAAGATCTATTTCAGTGAAAGAGTAAAAGTAGCATGAAACCTACACAATAAGGCATTTTTAATGACTAGATAAAGCCACTACCTGGTTGAACCAGGTGCAAGATGTTGTTTGATGTCATTAGATTCCATGTGTTCCTGTACTCTGCACAATACATGCCAGACATTCACATCACATTGACCGCACCAGATTTTTTACCCTCATTTTATGTGATGGATCTTGTTTTGGATGACAGTGTGAACTTAGTAAATCTGGCATCTCTTTTCTGTGCACCTGTACAATACATTCTACTGAAATCACTGACTTCATGGAAAATTTGGCCCTGTTTTCATATCTTCCTACTCATATTTAATCAAAATATAATCTATAGTCGATTGGGGTTCGTTAAACACCCTGTGTTCATCCTTTTTGGAGCACTGTTTTTGCAGTTCAGTAGTTTAAATGCCATCAGCTTGGGTTTGTTTATAATTATAAGTATATAATTTATTAAAAGGGCTAATAATTGATAGTTAAATGAAGGCTAAAATCATGGTAGAAAATATTTTTGATATAAAATCCTGTTCAATTTGTAAGTGCACCTCAGGAAACAGTATACAAAAAATTTTAATGCAGTAAATGACTCCTTTAACATTTGCTCTAATGGAATTTGATGTTTCCACAGCAAGCTCTGGAGAACAGTGGACTGACTGAGATTCCAGTTCAGCCTGAAGCTCAGAGCAGCTCAGAAAAGCTTCAGCCAGACACAGTTGCCACGACTGCCACTTCAACAAGTGATGGACCAGTCCCCTCCAAAATACTTATTACTGACACCATTGTAAAAAAGGAGAAAAGAAGCATCATCAAAAAGCCTCCACAGATGCTAGGTATGCTTCACAGGCCAGGAACACTTTGTTTAATTATCCTCTACTAAATGGATAAAATGAGAGTTGCCACAGCTTGATCTGAAAAGTTAAAATAGGATAGTTCCCATTTAGTCCAAAATTTGATGCAAAGTTGTTTATAGGGCATTGTAAAATTTCAAAGTTTAGAGTGCACAAATAAAAAAATCAATTATTTTTTTTTAATTCAGTAGGATTTCAATGAAATAAACATTTGGATTTTAGTTTTTTAAAAGAAAGTGTTTGTTTTATTTCTCATATGTTTTTAGATAACCAGATATCAATCAGACAGTTTTTTTTGTTTTAAATAGTTACCTGTAAAAAAAAGATTCAAATGCACAGTTTAAATGTCTTAGACCTATTTAATTTGACTTACTTTGTTTTATGTTTATATTCTCTCTGATGAATAGACCTATACTGGAGGCAGTTTTCACTGATAATGTGGTCTCCATTAGTATACACAGTTATATAGCAGATATGATATTTGTGTTTGTTTCTAGGCACCATCAGGCAGGAGAATGGTGTGAGGTGGCACGGCTGTCCATACTGCTCCAAAGAGTTCAAGAAGCCCAGCGATCTGGTCCGTCATATCCGTATTCACACTCATGAGAAACCTTACAAGTGCAAGCAGTGCTTCCGTGCCTTTGCAGTCAAGAGCACCCTGACTGCCCACATGAAGATCCACACAGGCATTAAAGCTTTCGAGTGTCAGTACTGCATGAAACGGTTCTCCACATCTGGGAGCATGAAGGTCCATCAGCGTCTCCACACTGGTAAGAACATCACTCTTTCTGTTACATGCACATACTTTGTCCAAGAGGTCCTAGATCAGGGGTATCCAATCCTTCACTGTATTACAGAGTTTACCTTCACTACACTTAAGCCGTTTCTCAATACCAAGTACGCAAAATTCATACTTGGCAAGTTCGACTTGGGAGTGCGAACTCCTGAGGATGGGAGGACACAAGCCTAGTAATCCTGCGAATGGAACGGCAGCGTACTACTCTGGTTAACAATAAGATGAAATATGATATCTAAAACCACTGTCTCTTTTCATTTTCATTTAAACATATTATTAGCCACAAAAGTGCAGTTATGGAAATGCGTACATATTTTGGTTGGCCTCACTGTGTGTATACTTAACAAAACAAAATATTAAACGCAACCCTCTTTTCATTTTCATTTTAAAAATATAAACTTAATAATAGGTGGTTCAGGCGATATGTGCATATAAACTCTGATTATCTTCACTGTATGTATGTTTATAATAAAATTAAATATGATAAAGCACAACTCCGCCTCTTTTTGTTAAATGTCAGTTTTAATAAACAATAATAGCCGTTGTTATAAGAGTATAAGAGGCTCATATAATAGGAAATAAAGACAAAAGCATACAATTCAGTCAAACATATGCTACAAAGTCAGTGCTCTACAGTACTATGGTAAAGTTAAATAAATATAAAAAGTTATGAAACATAACTTTGTGCTCAGCCAAAATGATATGACCTGGAGCAAAAAAAAAGGATTCATGAGACGAAAGATTGCCTGTTAGATATAAAACAAATTATGTCTCATGTTTAACCACTACAGAGACATCACAGTCAGTGGCAAATGTCAGAAAGACTAGCCGAGGTGAGGCCGCTCTCTGTGGGATACATGAGCACCGAGTGCCTGGTGATCACCTGGAGCTCACATCTCCGATGCAAAGTTTCAAATAGATGCTGTCTTTATAAATAAACCATAGATTTGAGTTTTGAAGAACTATATTCTCACCTGAAATCCATTTCATGCACAATGACAGTAATATTTTGAAAATGATGGTGGTTTTCTCCACATTTTGATAGTCTTGAAATTTCCACAATTGCCCAAATGCAACAGTAAGGTAATGGGGGACACTTCCTCAACAGGTGCCAGATCAAGATGTGTAAACAAATGAAGGAGTAAATCTGCAGTCTTTCATTTGCAAAATATATGTTTGTATATATATTGACTCGACATGTTTATCTGCCTCTCCTTAGGTCAACGTCCGTTCCCTTGTCCTCACTGCGAGAAGTTCTTCCGTACATCAGGCCACAGGAAAACCCATGTCACTTCACACTTTAAGAGTATACACCATAAAAAACACAAATACCCTCGAAAAACTCACAAAACCAGAGTGTCCAGGAGCAATCTGCCTTTGCCTGATATACCTCTCCAGGAGCCAATCCTCATCACAGACATGGGTACGAAAGATCATCAGCAAAGTGTTTCCATGCACCTTTACAGTACAACAGGACCTGAGCTTGTTCCTCACATGTTCCTCACATTCCATAGAGTTATATTCTGTCTAAATCAGGGTCAGAAATTAACCCAGCTCAGGGGAAAAAAGCTTGAAATGTTGGAAGGCAAAAATCCCTGAAGAGAATGTCTCCGTGTTATCAAATCTTTGGCATACAGTATTTCTTAAAGTTAATATTTTCCCTCTCTGACACTGATATAAACAATGCTGTGCCTCTTTCAACTAATTTGTGACTGTATTAACACTTTTTGTTCTACATTTTTTTTATTTTTGTTTGCTACTGACAACTGAAATGGATTAATTAAAAAAAAGATGTTTTACACATTGTGATTGAATATTCACTGTTATCCATAGATAGACTGAATATTTTGAATATTCTCAGAATATTTAGATATTCTCAGAAATATATTAGATTTTCTATAATATAACACAGCTTAAATCTTTCCGCTATCCAAACAGTCCTGAAGTTAATATGGTTGTTAAAATAGCCATGTGAACCAAAAAACACTGACTGGTGACTGAAGTATCATTAATCCAATGTGAATGTTTTCATTTCATTTATTTATTAATTTTCACGTTGTCCTTCTCCCTGCAGGGCTCCTGCAGAGCCAGAACTCACGGGCCGCACTGCAGCAGTATCTGGACATCATGGAGAATGACCGTCCGTATAAGTGTGGATACTGCAGCAAAGCCTACAAGAAGTCAAGTCACCTTAAGCAGCACATCAGGTCCAAATTATGCACCGTTAGAAATAAACAGATTTAGTCCGAAAATAATGAAAGGGGAATCCTGTGGAGGACAAACAAGTGGGAATCATCAGAACTTTTGTCATATAAACCCTGTTTACCTTGAAAAAATGTGAAAAAGCAATCACGCCGATTCAGATGTTGATTCAATAACTGCTGATGGCATGCTGTTTGCACACTGGCTTGCCAAAATGTCAAAAACATGATTCTGTACATTCAGTCGCACCTCGCCAAGTACTGCTCTAGAAAGAGAGTAAATAGATGTAGTTAGTGACAACAAGATGAACTTAAAAATGAAAACCTAAAATGGTTCAGTTTAAGTGTTTTAATGACTAGTGTGTTCGTGTGTTTTGCAGGTCACATACAGGTGAGCGGCCGTATAAGTGCCTGCAGTGCAGTAAGGGCTTTGCTTCATCCGGCGTACTGAAAGCTCACATCCGCACACACTCTGGCCTCAAAGCCTTCAAGTGCCTGCTGTGTGACACCACCTTCACCACCAGCGGGAGCCTGCGACGCCACATGACTACCCACAGCGACATACGGCCCTACATGTGTCCCTACTGCCAGAAGACCTTCAAATCCTCGCCCAACTGCAGAAAGCACATGAAAACACACAGGCGAGTTGTCATGTCTGGCTCATGGTCATTAAAGGGATAGTTCACCCAAAAACGAAAAAATCAAGTTGTTTCAAACCTGTATGAATTTATCAATTTCTTCTGCTGAACACAGAAGATGGTATTTTGGAAAATGTGGTTATCCAAACAGTTGCTGGTAGCCATTGACTGTAAGAAGAAAAAAAATGCTATGGATGTCATTGGGAACCGGAAACCATTTGGTTACCCATAATCAAAAGAAAGAAATTCATACAAGTTTGGAACAACTTGAGGTAGAGTAAATGTAGAGTTTTTTGGGGGAACTATTCTTTTAATGAGCAAGCAAACACCTGAAACCTGTCCATCATGGAAAGCTGTTCTTATTGGATGGGATTGTAGGTCATTCTGAAGATATGCACATAAATATGAGCAGTAGTTTATCTGTTTTTAGCTGCAAATACAGCACAAATCACATCAACACAAACAAGCTGTGTACTGTGTGGTACGATTTAAGTTAAACTTGTCATATTTTACAAATTTGAAAAGTCATACCCAAAGCATCTTCGAATTTTTCTCTTTTAAGATTTGTGTTTTATGAACTATATTTTATCAATGGATTTCTACAAGATCCTTTTATGTTCTATGTCAGTTCATAGTGTAGTGTCATCCAATATTACTGGGCAATAAGACCAAATATTTCAGATTGATTGACATAAATGAAGACCAAATCCTCTGAGCTCCTTCCCAGCACCCTTTACATGCAATGAGTGATATAAAAAGTGTGTTATGCTGTGATATCTGTAAGGCAGCGAGTTAATAGTCATATTTTGTATTTGTTGTGTTTGTTCTCAGGTATGAGCTGGCACAACAGCTGCAACAGCAGCAGAGCTCAAATGACATGGAGCCGTCCACAGCCGTGGTTGGCACAGGGTCCCAGAGCATGCTTGAGGTGGTGGGAGACGGCCAACAGGTGACACTGCCCACTGCGCTGGCGGAAGATGCTCTGCAAGAAACAGGTGAGAGGGACACGAGACCGTTTCTCTAACAGTATCGTTTTCTGTGACACTGACACTGAGAGGCTAGTGAGACTGGAGGTCACGTTTGTTTCAGGCAATGCCTCCTCCAAAAATGAATGAGAAAATAATTCACAGTTAAAAATGTATAAGAAACAAATAATACCCTTTGGTATCTCATTTACTATTACGATTATTTGCATTGTGAAATGTGCTGATGTGTATAGATTAATCCACACTAGAATATGAATTCACATCATATCCCCTAAATATTAAAATCAACATCGACCAAAACATTTAAATAAATAAATTCATGTTTGTAGTTAATGCATTATTGCATGCAGTTGATTTTAAGATTAGAAAAAGGGGTTTATGGGTTCATGAAACTATTTGTAATAACAATTTGATGTACTGCTGAAATATAGACCCCAGACAAATGTTGATTTCTACAACAATTTCTTTACGCCTCTCGTTTGCACAAAAATAGATTCAGCATTGAATAAAATCATTCAATAAAAGAATAAAAACTGACCAAGAAATACAATGAATTTCAACTCATTTAATTATGTAAAACAATGCAAACATGTCTTATGGACTTAATATTACTATATTTAATATTAGAAGCTTAATAGCAATGTTAAGCTTACGCATACAAATCAGCACAACTTACTTTAGTTAAAAATGATGTGTGTGTGTGTCATTTGTATTATTTCACAGCTCAAAATGTTTTACTGCTAAAAAAATAAAAATAAAAAGACTTGAGAACTTGCTTGTCCTGTGTTGTGTTGTCCTGATATCCAGAACATTGAGGATTTGTCTCCTTATTTCTGAAACACCACAGCATGCCACTGGATTGTTCACATAAAATCATTACTTTATTTAAATTAAAAAATGGGATTGATGTCTAAAAAAACGATTTAATCTAATATGAAAATTGTGTTTTTCCACAGAATCGTTTGTGAGTGCGCAGCATGCTCACATGGGACAGTTTGAGGCACCCGCGCTGCCTCAGTCCACCTTTGAACAGCCGGCTATGACGCAAGGTAACATCTGTACAACCTTCTGTAAATATACTTGTTTGGGACTAAATTTGCAGGCAGCTCATTGAGTAACATTACAACGAAGATTGTTCTGCCTCCACCTTTTTGTTTTAGTCATTTATGTATGAAGACTGAAACATAACTCTACATATAAACTAAATATTAATGGATGCAGCGGTGTTTCTTCTTGCCTTAATAAAACATTAACTTCCTGAATTGTACATAGTCTCTTGCAAAAAATTGTTTTGCGTGATTGGCAGTTCACACGTTTCAGTGTTAATCATAAACTCTGGATTTGTTTGGTTTTGTTTTTCAACTTTATGTAACTGGCCACAAATGTAATGGTTTGATTAAAACAGCCACAAAAAGCTTGTGTATTATTAGACGCACTTCAATTCTTTAGACCTTTATGATGTTGACATTTAAACAGCACATCTCTGTGTGCATCGCTCTGTGTTGTGCATGGTGAATAAAATAAATCATTAGTTAGTTGTGTGCTTGTGGGGGGGGGGTCTCAGCCAAGTGATGGTGAGTTATGTGCCTAGATACTGTATTATGGTGAATCAAATACGCTGCACCAGATACATTGTGCATTTATTGATACTAATAGGAATAGTGTGCTTTAAAGATGGAGAGTGAAATTCTTAAGCACATTAAAATATATCCATGCTAAACTTATGTGAGTTAATATAATGATTAGTATAAAATATATGTGTGCTCTGTTGCAGGTTTCACCATATCTGAGGGATTTACTCAGCAGGCACATTTCTCTTCAGTACAGCAGCTTCAGGACTCGAGCACACTGGAGTCACAAGCCTTGACCGCCAGCTACCACCCTCCCAACATACTGCACGTAACACACTCCGAGGTACAAACACACCACCCCAAAAAACATAATAGTCAGAGAGCTTTTCAAGAAACCTGGCATTGATTATTATTGGCTCTGTGATGACGCACTGCTCCTCTGTTATATTGTATTGTATCGCTTTGGATAAAAGCATCTGCTAAATGTAAATGTTCCATAGTATTAGCACACCATAAATAAAATATATCTTGACGCATCCATTTACCATTGTACCACCACAGCACAGAGTCATACAGAAAACATACATGGAATTAAAGTGAGATTAAATTGTTATGTTAATTGTTTGTGTGTGTGTCTGTGCGTGTGTGTGTGTGTAGACGAGTGGTTTATTGCAGGAAGCGAGTCAAGGAGAGCTACAGCTGTCTATCCAGACGCAAGACTTCCAGGATGAGGATGAAATCAACAAGAGAGTCTATCAGTAAGTTAACATACCTTAAACATGAATATGTCTTGAATATAATGAACGTGTCTTTATACCATTTGACAAAATAAAGCCCTGTCACTAATAAATTGTCGATAAATGATAAAAAAAGCAATAAATCTGTAAAGGCAAACAACTATTTTTTTCTTATAAACTCCTAGTGTACAGTAGTTATTCTTTTGCAATTTCTGTAAATATATTTAGCTGTATTGCAATATGTAAGTATTTCTGTGCTATAAAGAAACGTGCATGAATATGAAAATGCAGTGTTCGATGCACTTGATGTTTAATAAAAAAGTTAATAAGCGGCTTACAAAAACATGATGCAGTACCCGCTCACAGTCTGACACACATCTTAAACACGCTCACATAAAGTCTGTCACAGAGCGTGAGTACTGAATTGAGTTCTTTTTCACAGTTTATTGCACTTAAATAGCCAAGCACACACCAAATGTCAGAATGACTGTCTTGTTTACTATTCACGAGAAAACATATTTTGCTAATTTTGCACAAATCCTATTATTTTCTTTGTAAACAAAGATTTGTGCTTCACTTGTCCCAATAAGCCAGAAATCCTTTTATGTGCAAAAAGTGGTTGTACTACAGTCTGCTGCATATATTTTGTTCAGTTTGTGCAGTAATTTGTGTTTTGTTTCCTAGGTGCAGTATGTGCGATAAGAGCTTTAAAAAGTCCAGTCACCTAAAGCAGCATGTGCGCTCTCACACTGGAGAGAAACCTTATCGCTGTAACCTCTGTGGGAGGAGCTTTGTGTCCGCTGGAGTGCTCAAATCACACCTGAACACACACACAGGTGACACGAACTAACAGTGAAAAATACTTCTAAAGCATTTGTTAATCTTAGTCCATGTTCATTTGAACATTTCATTCAAATCTAAAACCGTATCTCTTAATATTAATTCATGGACTTGAGCTAATGAGAATAGTTATATTTTGGTTACACTTTATTCTAAGGTGTCCTTTTTACAGTGTAATTATACATTTAAGTACTGAGTAACATTATGTACTTGCTATATGGTTAGGGTTAGGATTAGGGTTTGTCTTAGGGTTACTTGCATGTTATTATAATACTAAGTATGTGTAACAAGGACACCTTAAAATAAAGTCACCTTTTTCTTTTTTTCTTTTTTTTTTTTACTGAAACATGAATAAATACTGTAACAAACGTACTGGTCATTGTTAGTTAATGTTAGTTAATGGGACCTTATTGTAAAGTGTTACCAAAAAACTATTTCATCATACATTCTGAAACCCTGGCCTGGTCATATAAATGTTGCCTCTGTGGCTGTTCTTCTGCTTTCTCAGGAGTGAAGGCTTATAAGTGTAACATTTGTGACACCTGCTTCACCACTAACGGCAGTCTGAACCGACACATGGTCATCCACTTGAACACAAAGCCCTTCAAGTGCACAGTCTGCGATGAAAGCTTCCGCACCGTCATGCTGCGCAGGAAACACTTGAAACTCCTGCATGCTGTCGGTCCCAAAGGTACTGACAAACTGAAGCAACAATTTCTGAATAAACTATCAATTTCTGCTGTTATGAAAGCGCTTGTGACAGTGCAGATATCGAGTTGCAATGAATTTGTGCATGCAACAGACGCACCCAACAAAGAGACACATCCCTTTTAAACAGTGCTTAAATCATAGGGATTAAATCAGAATAGAACATTTCTAAATTTGCATGTGAAAACCTTGCAAGTGAACCTCAGAGTTCAAGTCATAACCCCTTCATATAATTTTTACAGTCATTTTTGGGTTTATGGTTGCATTGCAAGTTGTACAATTAAATGGAACTTTACACAGCCAGGTTAGTAATGTGAAATCATCTTAAAACGTTGCTGGTGTTAACATATAGTTGATGTCCATAGTTCTGGAAACTGATGAAGGTGAGGAGGATGATGAGTCCGACCGCTCAGGGATGAAAAGAAACCGCAGTGGTATCATCACATTAACTGAAGAGCAGACAGCAGAGCTGGCGAAGAGAGACCCCGGGGATGAAGCATCTCTTTCAGAGAAGGTTCTTGCTCAGACAGCTGCTGAACGAGATCGAATCAGCGAAGTCAAAGACAAATGTGTTGAGCTCAACATAGAGCCAAAGTTTGCAAACCGTTGCCAATTCTGCCCAAAGAGCTTCAAGAAGCCCAGTGACCTAGTGAGGTAATCATCTTATATGTTACATGTTATCGTTTAAGCTAATATTAATTGTGAGATGTCTTAGACATTGATGCATAGAATATAAAAAAAATAAAACAAATTTTGTGTTTTGTCTTGTCAACTGTGTTATCAGCTGATCTAAACTGCTTATATGGTTGGTTTAGAAATTCTCATGGTTATGATGTCACACATTACTCATAACCATGATGTTACAGAATAAACCGAAAGGTTGGTGCATCTGTGGCAGTGACTGGCTTCTAGGATGTGGCTTGGACATGTGTGAAATGAAAACATGTCAAACCGATGAACACAAAAAACGTTTAATGTAGAGTTTAACTAATAGCCTGTAAAAGTGTGGGAACAAAAAGTTTCATTGGAACTGAATGGGGATTACTGATAAAATGTGTTTGACTTATGTTTTTCATTAGTGAAAGGGAGAATTATGTTTTGTTTTGTGCTCAAGTTGCTTTGAGAAGAGATCTGCTCAATAGGGGTGGGACAAAATATAGATAGGGCGATATATCATTGTCCTTCTCCATGCAATGCGAAAATCGATATGCTGGAGCCAAAAATCTATATTTAATTAATGTAATAAGGAGCTAAATAGTTTTCCTTGCTTCCAGCATCACTACCTCATGGCTCCCCGAGGTGGCGCTCAACACGTGAATGAGGGAAATGTGAACATAAGTTAACTAGCCTAAGAAAAAGAGGTTTTTAATGGGATGGTGGACTGCAAAGTCTGGACCCACTTCGGCTTTTGTGCCATTGGTGAAATAAACAAAATCTACAGAGAATACGCAATTTGCAAGAACTTCATTATTATGTGTGTTGCCAGTTAAATATTTAATTTGCGTGCTGTTCTGCCATGCGCTTTTTCTGAGCACGTACACCTAAAGCGCACACTAAAAAGCCTGTTAAACATCGCCTGATTACTAGTTATCTTTCACGTCTGATTGTCAAAAACACACAAGGTTTACACATGAAGTTGGTTATGTCTAAAGAGAAAGTAAACGGTTGAGGGAAAAACATGCCTGTATATTAAATGCGTGCAGCTCTTAACGCGACAGCAGACTCATTTTACTAAACATGCTGCAGTTTGTCATTAAAGGAATAGTTCACCCAAACACTTTAAATTCTGTCATTATTTTACTCTCATGTTGTCCCAAACTTTAAATTATTTCTTGTACAGAACACAAAAGATATTTTGGAAAATGTGGAAAAACCAAACAGTTGCTGGTCCCTATTAACTTTAAATGTTAAAAAATACTATGGTAGTCACTGAGGACCAGCAACTGTTTGGTTACCCACTTTCTTCAAAATAACAGGTATGTTCAGCGGATGAAATAAACTCATTCAGGTCTTAAAATAACTTGAGAGTGGGTAAATGACAGAACTGCTTTCTGATTGCTAAATGAATAAATGTGTGAGAGATAAAGGCCAATGAAAGTAACAGGAAATAAACGTCAGCCAATGCATTCACAGTAACCATATCACATATGGTATCTACAATGTCTGTGCATTGTAAGTAGTTGTAATTTATCTATGAATAATTGGACTTTGTTTTGTTTTATTTTGTTTTTTTATAATTTATACATGAGTTTATTTTTATGCTTTGAATCAGTGGTTAAGATTTCTAGAATGAGATAAGTGGCTTCCAATTTGTGGTACGTGAGGATTGCAAATCGAACATACAGATTGCAAGATTTTTGGTGCAGTTTTATGAATCTGTTAGTATGGAAACTCTGATTTGCTAAAATGAGGTAGCGGTTTAAAAATCGGTCAGTATGGTTTATAAACGCAGTACAGAACAGAATAGTGATAGCTTTTTTACCTGCATCTAAAGAGCAAGGATCGACAATTCTGGACAATGACATGAGATGTTTAAGAGAAATGAAGGCGATATATGAGACTGGAGCAGCTATTTATGAATAGGGTCATAATTGCCAACCATTATTCACATCATCAGGGATTCAACTCATGGGAAAGAACTTAGCATTGCTTGCCTGAGTGTACGTTTTCTTTCATTTTTCAGACACATCCGGATACATACAGGCGAGAAACCATACAAGTGTGATGAGTGTGGGAAGTCTTTCACAGTAAAATCCACACTGGACTGCCATATTAAGACGCACTCAGGTGAGATGTATATAGGAATATAGTTCTGTGTAAATCATGTGTTTGTGTTTATATTTTGTAGTGGAGTCAATTATTACTACTATTTGGTGTTGGGTGTTTTGTACAAATCACTAACCCTAAGTTTTAAACTCCAGCATTTAACTTGTCCCATACTGGTTGTTTTACATAAATAATACACTGAAAAAAAAAAAATGGTGTACGAGTTGGAAACAGTTCACTTTCAGATAAATGGCACAAATAATTACAAAGTAAACTGAATAGTATTTTCTGGTTTTTATTTTTTATTTTTTATTTACTTTATCAACTTAAAGTCATTTTTTACATATGTGATTACTTTCCTTAGTGTATTTTTACCTGGTGGATGATAAAACTGCACAAAAAAAACTTAAAAGACTTCAAATGAGGGAAGATACTACCTAGTCCTTTTTTATATATATATAAAATGCTGGGAAGGTTTTTTGTTTTTGTTTGTTTGTTAGTTTTTTGCCCACTTTGAATACCATGCATTTTACCAAAAGTCAACACTATGAACCCCCCCCCAAAAGATTCATGTAAAAAGAGAAACCCTCTATTGTAGCTTATCAGAGACTAAAAATATATCAATTATATGAAATTCCTCTTATATTGTTAGGGATATATTTTATTGAAATTTTACTTACATTTTTATTAGAAATACGTGTACTTTTATTATAAAATTATTGGCACTGAAACAGTTTTTTTGTTCTAGGAATACTTTAAATGACTTTGCAAACTGAGGTGCAAATAGCTTCATATAAGAAATAATTAAAGACGGACCATTGTTTTATTAGAAAATAATGCACAGCCTAAGTGGTGATGTGCCTTGAAATCCAGAAAACTAACAACCAAAAACATAATTTCAACATTTTGACAGAGAAACTCAAAAACATTCTGTTCTACTTGGATGATTTCATAAGTTCTCATGTATTTCATATTTTGCTACAATAATGTGTGTGTGTGTGTGTGTGTGTGTGTGTGTGTGTGTGTGTGTGTGTTGTGTTTTGATCTGACTCATTGATGTTTAAAGCCACCAACATCCTTCTTGTATTGAAGGCTCTAAAAGGTTCATGTGCATGTTTCTGTGCAGGGCAGAAGCTGTTCAACTGTCACATGTGCAACACATCCTTCTCCACGAAGGGCAGTCTCAAGGTCCATATGCGTTTACACACTGGCTCCAAACCCTTTAAGTGCCCTCACTGTGATCTCCGCTTCCGGACATCTGGTCACCGCAAGACCCACATCCAGGGTCACATCCGGCCCTCGGACCGGAAGGCCAAGCGGAGCTCCAGCACTGAGCCACAAAGCTCAGGAAGACGAGAAGTCCAAAGTGTTTCTCAGACTCAGCATCCCTCCTCAGCTGTGGACACTCAGCCTTCTGTAGGACTATTACAGACTGCCACAACAGATCCTAGCATCTACATCCCAGGAAACTCAGTGCTCGCAGGCCAATATGACCCCAGTCTGCTGCAGCAAGGGCTGGTAGGGCAAGCTATACTGCCTGCTACTGTGTCAGGTAATGACAAACTGTACAAACATCATATGTTCATTCACACCGCTAGCCAAAATCAAGTCAAATGTATTTCTTATTAGTTTATAACAAGGTTGTTGTAAATCAACCTACCCTGACATATCACTTACATCATAACATCATCATCAAACCTATGTCATTTAGTACATCATATAACCATTTCTGTCTCACATAATGTGTGAATGAACAGCTCCAGATTCAGAACTGGGCTCAAACAATGCATCGAGAGACATAAGCACTGCATCACAATTGAATTTGAAGATTTATTATTACCATGCATTTGGAAAATCATGTTGTGGTGCATCTTTTCAAATGTCTCTGTTATTAGTTACAACCAGTCATGGAGTACTCAACAAAGTGGTTCATTCAGTTATTTTAGCTATATTAAATAAAGGAGACATCCAAAATGTGTAGTGTTTTAGGGGCGACAGGAAAGGTTTGAAATCCTTCTTTTAGACCCATGATAGGACTTAAGTCTTATGTCAGTAAACATTATTTATTTGAAAAATATTTTTATAAACTTTAATTCATTTCTTTTAGGGTTAAAAATGATGAAAATGCTAAATGCAGCCTTAATGATCTTCAAATAGGTGTAACAGTGAGGCTAGTTGTTATTCTAAAAGCTCAAGCCTTAATGGTATATTTCACCCAAAAATTACAATTCTAGCATCATTCATCTTAAAGGGATAGTTCACAGAAAAATTAAAATGATGTCATTAATAACTCCCCCTCATGTCGTTTCAAACCCATGAGACCTCCGTTTATCTTCAGAACACAGTTTAAGATATTTTAGATTTAGTCCGAGAGCTCTCAGTCCCTCCATTGAAACTGTGTGTACGGTAAACTGTCCATGTCCAGAAAGGTAAGAAAAACATCATAAAAGTAGTCCATGTGACATCAGAGGGTCAGTTAGAATATTTTGAAGCATCGAAAATACATTTTGGTCCAAAAATAGCAAAAACTACGACTTTATGCAGCATTGTCTTCTCTTCCGTGTCTGTGTGAGAGAGAGTTCAAAACAAAGCAGTCTGGATATCTGGTTCGCGAAAGAATCATTCAGTTCACCAAATCGAACTGAATCGTTTGAAACGGTTTGCGTCTCCAATACGCATTAATCCACAAATGACATAAGATGTTAACTTTTTAAATTTGGCTGACATTCCCTCTGAGTTCAAACAAACCAATATCCCGGAGTAATTAATTTACTCAAACAGTACACTGACTGAACTGCTGTAAAGAGAGAACTGAAGATGAACTCGTTTGTTATCTGGCTCGGCTCAGTGTTCATCTTCAGGACACAAGGACACAAATAAAGATATTTTTAGTATAATCTCATTGTCTTTGTCCATCCATTTAAAGACTTTGATTCGATCAATGAAAATGATGAGATAATTGAAAAAATAATCTTTGTTTGTGTTCCAAAGATGAATGAAGGTCTTGTAGGTTTGGATGAACTAAGTTTTCTCTCCATCTCTCTCTCCCTCTCTCTCTCTCTCTCTCTCTCTCTCTCTCTCTCTCTCTCTCTCTCTCTCTCTCTCTGTCTCTCTCTCTCTCTCTCTCTCTCTCTCTCTCTCTCTCTCTCTCTCTCTCTGTCTCTCTCTCTCTCTCTCTCTCTCTCTCTCTCTCTCTCTGCCCATCCTGGCCCAGCTGGTGGGGACCTGACTGTGTCTTTGTCAGAGGGTCTCGCTACACTTGAAGGCATTCATTTGCAGCTCACACCTACAAACCTGGTGTGTCCAAATGTGCAGATCTCTGGGATAGACCCCAGCAACATCAACAACATCACTTTGCAGGTAACAGAGACTCAGATTAGTTACTTTTAGTTAGTTAGTTAGTTAGTTAGTGACGAGCCCGATGATGCAGCAATGTGTGTTTGTCTCTGTTTAGATCGACCCTAGTATTCTGCAGCACGGCAGTTTGCTGTCTCACTCTCTGACGACTGACTCCGGTCTGACGCCGCACACAACAGCTCACCTCATGACTGCTGGAGATGCGTCGGTTCCTGCTAATGTAGTCCTTCACCCTCTGAGCGGCCTCTCGCTGCAGCCTCCACCTGCCTCGGCCAGCGTCACCATCAGTAACCTGACAAACGAGCAGGAGAATGCCAGTGTGTCTCTTCTTTTGTTTTTGTTTTCATTGTCCCTTCTCTTTTACATGAGGTTTCTCTCTCAGCCATGCCCAGGTCATATTTCACATACAAAAAAAATTATTTATTTATCCTTAAGGAAATTATGCCTATTTTAGTGTTTTAATGATATTATTAAAGTAAATGAAATATGTTAATTATTAGTTTACATCTCATTGTAATAAATAAGAAAAAAATTCAACATTAACTATATTTGGGAATTCTCAAACAATCAAAAGGACACTTTACAGTAAAATAACTTAAAACTCATCATGTGGCCAATGCAAGGCAAGCCAATGTTTCATAACCCATGAGTTTAATGCGGGTTGACATAACTGAGATGGTGACAGATATTTTCAACTTTCATTTCCCTCTTGTATTTTTTTTATAGCATTATGAATTTACATTCATGTGCATATCTTTATTTTCACAAAACAAAAAAGTTGGTTTTAAAGGGTTCACCTAAAAATGAGGCTTATTTTGGGTGCTAAAGCAGCAACCTGAGAGCTGACTCTGACTCTACAACTTAAATGCTGATAAATGTTAAACATCAATTGTTAAATGTGACCCTGGACCACAAAACCAGTCATAAGGGTCAATGTTTTTCAATTGAGATTTATACATCATCTGAAAGCTGAAGAAATAACTTTCCATTGATGTATGGTTTGTAAGGAGGACAATATTTGGTCGAGATTCAACTATTTTAATATCTGGAATGTGAGGGTGCAAAAACATCAAAATACTGAGAAAATCGCCTTTAAAGTTGTCCAAATGAAGTTCTTAGCAATGGATATTACTAATCAAAAATGATTTTTAAAATATATATTTACAGTTATTATATTACTATCAGTTATTATTATTATTGTTGTCAGTTGTTAATATTTCCAAAATATCTTCGTGGAACATGATCTTAACTTAATATCCTAATTTTTGGCATAAAATAAAAATCAATCATTTTGACCCATACAATGTATTTTTGACTATTGCTACAAATATACCTCTCCGGGCTTAAGGTTTTGTGCTCCAGAGTCACAAACCAGGGTCATTTTGTTGAAGGGAATATTTTGAGTTCTTTGTCCAGATGTAACCTGAGTCCTGTATTAATATGTTTGTCTTGTCAGGTTCTCAGGAGCTGTCGCAGGTGTCTAATGCTGCAGGTCTTGTAAGCGGTGGCAACAGTGCTCCAGAAATCACTCTGACTATTAATAATTCCAGTCTGACACAAGCTTTAGTACAGACCAGTGCTGCTAGGTCCACACCTGCCACCAGTACACGGGAGATCACACTCACTATAGCAGGTACAAACACACACACACACAACACACACTGCTTAACTTTCTGTTGATTCTACTGCTCAGGTTAAACAAACCCCAAAGGTGACATCATTTTTTCCACTTGCAATTTTGATGCAGTTGTGTGCTAAATCATAAATGAGTTGTTTTTTAGGAAGATACTTTTTGAAGTTGTAAAAATGCTCCAAAGATGACGACAGTTTTTTATGGAGTTGACCTCTCGGTCAAAATTATTGCATTCTCGGCATAGATTTATACAGTAAATCTATAGATTTAGAAAAATACAGTAAAAACACAAATATTGTTACAAAAAAAATTAATATAAAATTACAAAATGATGTAATTTATTACTGCGATCTAAAGCTGTATTTTCAGCATCATTACTCCAGTCTTCAGTGTGACATGATCTTCAGAAATCATTCTAATATGCTGACATTCAAAAGTGACGGTCGAGACATTTACAATGATACAAAAAAATTCCATTTCAAATAAATGCTGTTCTTTTGAACTTTGTATTCATTACAAATTTCTGAAAAAGGATGATTTCCACAAAAAATAGTAAGCAGGAAAGACCATAATAAAAACCATTATTAATAATTGAGGATCAATAATAATGGTTGATAGTAATTGAGCACCAAATAAGCATAATAGAATAATTTCTGAAAGAGTAATGGTTGCTGTTTTGCCATCACGTGAATAAGTTACATTTATAATATATATGTTATAATGTTTATCTTTTAATCATTATTGACTACTTAAATTTGTTCATTTAATTTCATGTAACAATTTGAATGTAAACCTTTATGTTGCAAAACATGAAATAAACTATATTCAAGGTCAGGTCCTGGCACTGAAAAATTATATATATATATATATATATATATATATATATATATATATATATATATATATATATATATATAGTAATACCATTTATAGGGAATAATATTAATTAAAATAACATTACATATGTATAAACATATCAGATAATACCAGTATATAAAAGACTTCTCTAGAAATATAACAGGTGATGGAGATGCTGAAAGAGTCTGTTTGTATCCCTCTTCACCCTCGCTTAGCTTAAGAGACATCTTCACTGCTGCTTCTCATTATTTCGACGTGTTTTATTATGATTTTGGGATGCCAGTTGTGTGCCAAATTAACACATTTAATTAGCCTTCCCCCAGCAGACCAAGTTTAGAAATATGCAAGAATATGTTCGTAGTGCATACACACGAGACAAGAGAGAAAGAAATATCAGAGAAACAGATTTCTTCTCGTTCATCTGTGTGGATTAATTAATTGATGTAAACTACAAGCTATCGTGAAAGTTTGCTGGACTTTCTCTGCATTCTGAAATTTGCAGTAATTATTCAAATAGTGTCCAGTTAAGATCAAACTCAAATACGGATTCTGTTCAAACTAACTTCATTTGATTGTTTGTTTCTCAAGTTGGGATTCTAAAGGCCCTGATATACTTTGGGTGGAATTCTAAGGAGTAAAAAGAATATTGCTCCATTTTTTCTTCTGGTGTTTTTGAATAGCCAAACACTAATCTGTTCATTTATCTGTTCTCTGACTGTGTTTGAAGGTCAGGACCTGTTACCCCAGCACTGTCCCACCTCTACTTCAAATATGAACACTGAGATCAGACTGGCTCCAGGCAGCAACAGTCTGACGCTAAGCAATGAGCAGCTACTTCCTCAGAGTCCTCCTTCCTCAGCTATGACTGGTGAGAGCTGAATAATAATAATAAAAAAAGAATAGTTTTGAGGATCTGACATCATGTAGACTCCAGTCCGAATCGTGGTCTGGCAAAAACCATCCATTCATGTTTTTAGACCTTCATAACTGGACCTCAAGCTATTTTAGTGGAAGACCCCTGATGTAGAGTAATGTGTTTGTGGACGTTTACTGTTTATGGTACAGAAGAGCTAAAGGTTGCAAAAGGTGCATTTGATTTGATTTTTCTCTAAACCACTAGATGGCAGAAAAAGTCATTTCAGCACTTTTCTAAAATTTTATGTTTTTGACTTTGAATGTAGAAATGCACAATTTGTCATTATAGTAAATAGGTGACTGAGTTTTCCATTTGTTGACGTGACATAGATAGATTAAAAGAGTCAATTTCATTTATTAAGGTGGGTGTCTATCCTAGAGATGATCACGTTATTAATAATGTGACCATTTAAGCATATTATTTTCCTCATATCATAAAATATAGGTATCATTACTATTCTAAAGCCAAATTAAATCATTTGGGGACGTCATTTTTGGCCCTGGACCACAAAACCAGCCTTAAGTGTCAATTTTTTCGAAATTGAGATTTATAGATTATCTGAAAGATGAATAAATAAGCTTTCCATTGACGTATGGTTTATTAGGATCAGATATTTGACCGAGATACAACTATTTGTAAATCTGGATTCTGAGGGTGCAAAAAAAATCGAAATACTGAGAAAATCGACTTTAAAGTTGTCCAAATGAATTCTTAGCAATGCATATTACTAATCAAAAATTACGTTTTGATATATTTACTGTAGGGAATTTACTAAATAACATGATCTTTACTTAATATCCTAATGATTTTTGAAAAAAGACCCACAATGTTTTTTTGGCTATTGCAAATAATTTACCCCAGTGACTTAAGGTTTTGTGCTCCAGGGTCACATTGAATCAGTGTAAGAACCTTTCAGAATCTGTATTTTAATTACATTCATTTAAAATAATGGTTGAACAAATTATTTTTTTTAATTTTTCTAAACAGAATAAAGGACAAACTGTGCTAAGGTGGTTATTTTGAACAAGTATTAATTCAGAAATTATAAATAAAAAAAGACTGATAGACACTACTGAGGGTATTTTGCCATATGCTGGTGAGTTTTTACCCCAAGTGGGAAGTTAAAGGCCTCCCTCACCCCTTAAATACATTTGTTAAACAAATCAGACAGCTTTTTATTTCTTTTCTGTCACAGTTAAATAAAAGATGTAGATGTTTTCTTCAATCATACACTATGAAAGTGGTAAAAGCAAGATTTTCTCCACCATGACATGAGTTGAGCTGAAAACTGTCCAAAGGAGAAACCTGGGTGAACTGAATTGAGGACAGTTCTCAGTTATGATGTTTATAATGTTGATCCTATTGTTTGGTTGTGTCTCTTAATCTCCCCATCAGTCAATGCACTGGCACCCATCACCTCCCTGTCCCAGACAAGCATGTCCGCTCAGAGCCTGGTAATGTCGACAGCGAGCATGGTCAGCGATGGCAGCGTGACTCTGACTCTAGCGGACACACAGATACTGGATACGGTTTCTCTCAACCTGAACACACAGGTAAATGCACACGACTGATAAAAGCTTTTAACAGATTATCAAGAGCACTTGCCATGTTATTATTCTCCATCAGAGAATTAACTCAGTCATATTTTTGGAATCCCTGCTCAGTTGCGATGAATCGTCAACATTTTCCCGCATTCTCAGTGGGTGATTTCTTGCACTAGAAAGCTGGACTCAAGTCTCTTTACAACCTGAAATTTTTTTTATTTTCTTTCAGTAATCACAATATAATAATCCAGTCTCTAAAAGTGATTTAAAGCAAAGTTTTCTTTTTGTGAAAAGAGCTAAATAAAATAAAAACTTTTGAAATATGAAATATCAGAATGTCATTCATGGGTTTTAAAATCATCAAAAAATATGTTGTAAAATGTTTATTCAAGTGAAGCTGATGTCCACATTTCTCAGCTGTTTTTTTGTGAGACTGTCATTTATTAATTTCTGCACACAGATCATAGATAACCAGACGGAGGAGAAGGAAGCAGAGACACAGCAGAAGCACCAGTGTTACTACTGTACTCAGGTGCTGCTGACAGCCAATGCTCTCCGAAGACACTGCAGACAGGTTCATGGAAAGGACCGCTGCCACGTATGCCGTGTCTGCAATAAAGCTTTCAAACGAGCCACACATCTCAAGGTATCTTCCTCATAGTACACATCTTTGCAGTGTTGAGTCGCTCTACTCTGTGCTGCCAAACAGTTCACAACATGTTCACTGGAAAGCATCAAGACCAACAACTGCAGTTTATACTATGACTGTTGAAAATTCTTGGGCCAGTCATCCTTATTGCCGGGCCACTATAGTCATGCAGTAGCTCTTCCAGACCAGTCATCAATATCTCCATTTCCACATTTTAATTATTAACCTGAATGAAGGAAATGGTCATTTTGAGCTTTTATATAATAGCCATTTTCTGGTACGTTCAGCTCATAGTTGATATTTTAGTTGCTCATCAACCTGCACATCATTACTGGATTCTCAGGTCTTTCCCATAGATAGACAATAGAAACTTTGGACTTGTGTCACCTGAGAAATACAGTCCAATGAAACAGAAAGTCATGGTGACCAACAGTACATAGTAAGTACATTTAGATTCTTTTCACATTTTTTTATGTTGCTACCTAAAAATACTTTTAAATTACTTTTTTTCCCCACATCAATCTACACTCCATGCACCATGATGGCAAAGCAAAAACAAACTTGTTTTTACATCTCTGCAAAGTTGTTAAAAAAAAATAAAAAAAAACCTTCAATGATTCCATTGAGTAACACCCTTATCTGGAACAGTTGAAATTAGCTCAGGATTATTCATGTCGCTTGTAGATATTACGACACTTCGAGTGAAGTTAACCTGTGGCAAATTCAGTTGACTGGATATGATTTGGAACGGCACATACCTCTCAATAAAAGTTCTAACAGCTGAAAAAATGTGTATCGAAGCAAAAAACAAGCCCTGAGGTCAAAAGAGCTGCCTGTACAGCTCAAAAACAGGATTGCATCAAACCACACATTTGGGAAAGTGTTCAGAAAAACATTCTGCTGCACTGAAGGTTGGAAGAAGCATGTAGTCTCCATTACTCTTAGTGGAAGAAGTTTGAAACAACATGGACTCCTGGCCAAACTGAGCAATCGAAGGAGAAGAGCTTTGGAGTTGTGACAAAGAACCTGATGGAGACTCTAGTTGAGCTCATGATCATATATGGAGATTGAAGAAACCTACAGAATGACAAAAATCACCTCAACACTCCACCGATCCAGTCTTTGTGTCTATGTGGCCAATCTCAATCCTCTCCTCAGTAAAGACGCATGAAAACACGCTTGGAATTTGCAACAAAGCACCTAAAGAACTCTCAGATTGTGCAAAACAAGATTCTCTGGTCTGATGAACCTCAAACCAAGCATCATGTTTGAAGGAAACCACCTGCAGAGTACCATCTCAATAGTAAAGTGTGCTGGTAGCAGCCTCGTGCTGAGGGGCTATTTTTCAGTGGCAGCGACTGAGGTAGAAGAAAAGCTCATTGCACCAAAATATTGATATAGCCTTAATGATGAAAACCCAGTCCAGAGCATTCAGAAGCACGGAATGGGTAGAAGGTTCACCTTCCAACAGGACAAGGACCCTGAACACAGAGTAAGCATGGCTTATAGACAACTCCGTGACTGTCCTTGAGTGTCCAGCCACAGCCTGTGCTTGAACCCAATCAAACGTTTCTGGTGAAACCTGAAAATGTGTGTCTGCCCCCATCCAACCTGACAGAGCTTGAGAGGTGAAGAGGTGAGGACAAGAATGGAGGATAATTGCCAAATGTTGATGTGCAAAGCTTGTTGCATCCTACCAAAAAGACTGTAAAGGTACAGACAAATCATGGGTTACAGGGAAGGATGCTCCCAATCAAATTATTTAGGCTAAGCATCAACATTCACAAACCACTGTCCACTGTTATTTTTAACAGAAAGCAATGAAACGAGCTCGTAATCATGACTTCATAAATGGGAAATAGGACGTTTACTTTTGAATGCATTATTTTATGCATAACAGTGTGATTAATTGCAATTAATTGCAGACAATCATGCGATTAATCGATTAATCGGGTCTTTTTTTTTGAATAATCGTTGCCCAACACTAATAAATTAATGAAGGTTTGACAGTTCTGTTTTTGCTTTGTCATTATGTTTTGTGGAGTGTTGATTGATGTGATTGAAAATAAGTTTTAAATAGTTTAACATAAGGCAGCAACATAACAAAAAATGAAAAAAAAAATTGACTTCATGAATACTTTCACAAGGCACTGTACATGCACTTTCTAATTTGATTTACGTTTCTGAATAATTATCATTTTGATTTAAGTGCAACCTGTGTTGATCTGATTACAAATGGTCAGTGCTAAATACAGCTGTAAATGGGATCCAAAAATGTTTTGATTCAGTCACTGAAACCCTACAGAAGTGGTATGTTTCTGTTAATCTGATGACAAGGGGTCAGTGCTAAATACAGGGGTCAAAACTATTTTGGGACATGATCACTGATGGATGTTTGTGATGTGACTACGCTTCAAATGAAATATTAGCACATCTGTCTTGATGTAACTCCAAAAATACTATACTTTGCATTTTATATGCAGTTTTAAAATAAAAGCACATGCATGAGACTTTACAGATCTTTGATATGCGTGATATCAGTTGATTTAAAGCAGGTAATCCACCAAAATAACTGAGAAATCTGCTTAAAACATCACAATTGTGCTTAGATGCATGTTATTAACTTAACACTAACAATATAATGAATCCAAACAAACACACCATCACTCATACCGGGGCAGAGTATAAACTGATGAACGAAACCGTTAGAGAAAACAGAGAATGCAGTTATGGAAAATTAGTCAGTTTACCACCTGGGTGAAACTATCAGTGCAATTTTATAAAGGGGTCTTCAGCTTATTCTAATCCTCTGATTAGTTTAGTTAAATGTATGATACTTGCATGAAAGAGCCAATGGTGTCTTGAAATTTTGTAGGAAAGGTTTACGACTCTTTCTCTCCAAGCGTGGTATTTAGCCTATGTAACTGGGCTGGATGTTGATATATAAACTATTAAAGATTCTTAGAACATTAATATGTTGCATATGTGTCAACATATAATATACTCTCTCATTTAGATCATCAGAATACGAATTGATAGATACCAAACATGGTATAAGTGAGGTGATATTAACTAGTGATCTAAAAGCATGCATAAAACCGTATACAATACACAAGACCATATACAAGAATGTCATAATCATACACAATGACCTGGGGATATGCATGATAGGAAGGTCATAGGAAAAACTGTCTGAATTACATGAAAGAAGTAATTTCCTTTAGCAATGTGTGTCTGTTTTAGAGAGAATTAAGTAGGAGGGAGGGGGATTCTCTCTACAAACTTTTAGGTCATAAAGTTTATATGGTCTGGCTGAGGGGCCTGGGGGTCTTTCACATACATCCTGGTACCCAGTATAGTTGTTGTGTGAGGGTCTGTTATTGTTTGTTAATCTAATCTAATGAATAATTGAGTTGTTAAATTGAGTTGTCCCTGGATATCACTGTTTCCCATTCATTCAATTATTTTCTGTTAATCAACAGCAAGTCAGAGAAGTTGTACTTCGATATTAATTGTCAGATGAATGGGATTTGACATTTTATTTTGATCCTTTAGGATTTTGTAACTTTTAAAAACCTTTGCAAATCTCTCTTTCAGGAGCATGAGTATGTCCATAAGAAGGGACCCAAAGTGAACTCTCAGAAGCCCAAAGTGTTCAAATGCCCTAACTGTGACAAAGCCTTTTCCAAACCCAGCCAGTTAGAAAGACACAATCGCACACACACAGGTAAAGCAAACCTTCACTTGCTTTGTTGGTTACTGTATTGTCTTTGTCCCACGTATAGACTTTTATGTACAGCAAAGCAGTTAATGCCACTAAGCTGTTTGTTCGGTTTCAGGTGAGCGGCCCTTTAAGTGTCCGCAGTGTGACAAAGCGTTCAATCAGAAAAGTGCTCTGCAGGTGCACAGGGTCAAACACACAGGCGAGAAGCCCTACAGGTGTGAAGTGTGCACTATCAGCTTCACTCAAAAGAGCAACATGAAGCTGCATATGAAGAGATCTCATGGTTGTCTGCCGTCCTCCAGCAAACTGATTGGTATGAATGGAGCATCTTCAGCTCTGTCAGTTCCTCATCAGCTTATTTTTACTGATCAGAATGCTTTTTAGATCATGAGAAACAAATATTTTTCTAAAAAGTCATTGTGGATTGCCATTGGATGACGTGCCTTGGTTTTAGGTACTACTTTTACCATTAAAATGCTTAATATATTACTCTAAATTTAGGGATCCCAATGGGAAAATGAATCAAAAGTGAAACTTTTTGGTAGACTTGGGCATGCACGGCAAGAAAATTATCTGATACATACAACTAATTCTACCACAGAATAGCTAAAAACATGCAAATCGAAGTTTCGCTGTTAAGGGAAAAGACTTTTTCGCAACAATGTAAACTAATATTTATTTTTCTTCTTCTTCTAATTGGCTTTGTCTGTATTTTTTACTTCCAACATTTTAAACATTAATCATATCCGCAAAAGCTGACTCATTCTGTCAACCTGTTCTTAATTTGTTCACAGCGAAACCACAGGAAGTAGAAGTGGTGCTGGACCACGATTCGGAGTCAGATTCCCAGCAGGAACAGTCACAGGAGGACAAAGAGACTCCGTCAGGGCTGGATCTGGAGGAGGAGGTGCAGGAGTCTTCAGAAGAATGGCAGTGTCCCATCCCCGCAGTCTTTCCATGAACACCTGACAGCAGCATCTGATTTCAGTAACATTTGCTTGATTTGATATTAGCAATGCCAATTACTATCTTTTTATTCTCGCCAGCAATGTGACTTACATTGCACAAATCACACATTTATTTATGTGAATGTACATGATTTTGTATAATTCTTGTTACATTAGAAAACTAGTCAAAGACAGAACTTGCTTTTGTGTTTAAGAGTAATTTTTTTTTTTATTATTATTATTTTTTACTATTTTTAATTTGGAGCCATATTTGTCACTTCTGAAGTAAATATTGTAATTGTGTATTGGAATGGACATTCTGCAGTTTTCAGTTGTATCCTTACCTGTGGTAAAACTAAAACACTTGTTTAGCACAGACAACTGTCTGACATTGTCAGTATGTCACAAGACTAATCTAATATACTAGAGGTGTAGAGCTGTTTATTTGATTTAATCCTCCATCTATCATATAAATCAGTTTTATAGGAATAATCACAATTTGGCAAACTTTTTTGTAATATGCAAAAAAATATTTAAGAATAAATGTAGGAGTTTTTTTCAGCGTTGATCTTCATTCACTTATTTTTGTTTTTCTGAAGCTTTATTTTAGGCTTTTAATCCGTTCATATGAATGTATAAGTTTTATATATGGGTTTATTTATGGATTAAGTGGGACAGCATGGAGCAGTTTATAGTTAAACTAAATGAAGTCTGAAACACTGGATACATATTTTGGTATTTGTTGGTGATTTTATATGTGCACTTATAGTAGCACTGAGTGGAGTGAATATGCATGACAATTCAGTCTTGCATGAACCTAAATGGATTCAAAATGTAATGTCCTGTTTATCAGTGAGTGATGACTATTTTTTCAAGCACTGCACCAATACTTCTGCAGCGTTTATCAGTTATTGAGTAATGGTACAAAAAGAAGGCAACTACTGTAGACATCCTTCATAACCAAATAAATAAATACAAAACATGTTCGCTACTGTAGAATTGCAGCATAAGCATTTTAAATTATTTAATTATTAAATTATATTGGTACCTTGTTACCAAGTCCAAAGTGTGAGGTACAAAGTACCATGTGCCTAACACGGCAACTGTGTAAAAATCTAACGTAAAATGAATTTATACCGAACTAAAACATCAAACCCAGTCTCCTCAGTTGTCCACTACATGCCACGAGTGGATTCGTACTTGTGTAACATTTGCTGATTCTAAATAGGCATAAAAAGAACCACAAAAATAAAAAAGTTTCAAACTTTTAATTGTCGCCATTAATTAGATGTAACAAACACAGAAGACGTCAAATATTATTTAGTTTAAATAAGACCCCTTTTTCCATTTGTTTTTGAATGAATACTGTAATGAATGAAGGCTCAAAATATGATGCCCAAAGGACACAGAATCAGACCGTCATACTCAAACTAACTCAATCTATGGTTACCAAATTCATTAGAAACCTCCGGATCCAAACACACATTTTAAGAACAGTTTGTTTGTGTGTGGAAGTATAATATACATTGTGGATGTCAGAACATGAATTATGCATTATGGGATGCAGACCATCTCCTGGCAAATCCCATCACACAGTGTGAAGAAGACAGTTCATCAACATATAAACGGTACAGAAAACACACATGAGGTCTAATACACAACATGCTAAGAGAGGAACGGTTTACACTTCAGCTGTGTAGAGGTAAGTATTGACACTACAGAGACCAGACAAAACACTTTCTAAGATCAAACATACACAACTATGTCAATACACGTTTGACAAGACTAAACAGGAATAATTCAGAAGACAGGTTTAACATCAATGCGAAAGCCTTTTCATGTCAATGTTACTGTATTAGGAAAAAAAAAACTTTTTGCATTCGTTTTCCATCCTCTTTATCTTTGAATGGGAAAAGGTAATGAGGTTTCAACGCTTGGTGGATGAAGCAGACTTGCTTCCTCCCTGAAAAAGAGACAATAAACAAACTTTATTTGAATGACGATTTCACGTTCATTACTGATGAAAAATACTGTTACCGATTTGAAGATGCGGGTTAAGGAGTCTCCACGTCCCTTCTGGCCTTTGGTGGAGCTCTGGGATTTCTGCTCTTTCTGTTAATAAAGTAGAAAGTGTTGTGGATACTGTGGTTTTTCATTTAGAGGTGTTTTAGTATATCCAGAATTGGATCATTTTTCAGTGTTGCATAAGTCTGAGACTTTTTTTTTTTGTCAGAACAGAGAGTTATTAAAAAAGTAACAAGCTACTGATTACTAATGAAATATTATAAAGATGTATACTATGTATGGGACTGAGGTAGGGATCTTGCTTTTTCCATAATAACTGAAAACATTTATTTGTGAATTCAAAACAAACCTATATGAATCACCTAAAGCATAATGTTAACAAATTTCTTGAAAGGGAATAGCTGTCAAACTCAGAAGACTGAGACTTACCCTAGATTTGGGGGTAGAGGGAGAAACCTAATTGGGGGGAAAAAAGCAAAATACAATGAAAATCAATCTTTCAGTGTTTTTTATTTTTATGTGTAAGTGTGAGAGACAGGAAAAGGAGGAAAGAGAGATACGAACAATGTTTCTGAAAAAGTGCACGACAGCATTCTCATCTGGACGGCGACGAGGAGATGCGCTTGATCTTTGAGGTGATCCAGATAAACCACCACGAAAAGACCCCTGTGTTGAAGAGACAACATTTCTGATCATTAAACATTCCATCCCAACAGTACCTTCAGACTAAAATGTGTGGTCTAAACTTTTAAAGACCGTAGCAAATTGGGGAAAATTCATAGGGAAAATACTTCCATAACCAAGGCTGATAAAAAAGAGGGCCTACTGTATTATAAATACAGTACATTTTTGACATTCTGCTTTTTACATTTCACATACGGTTTTTCACTTACAGTACATAGTAGGGAAGATTGCATATTTGAATACATCCTTCATCTCCCTCCCTCTTTATTTCATAACTATATTATTAACTATATTACTAGCTCTAAAATTACATTTTGAAATTAGCAACATAGAATTGGAATGAGATGCATAAGAAAGTAGTTAAACACATAAGAGTGTTTTAAGAACAAAAATCTGACAAATGTCTTTAAAAAAAACAACATCTGAACATTGTCTAAAGATGTGGTAACCTTCCGGCTACTTATGTAACCCCTGACATAAGGGTCACTTGTGGGAAATTCCTGTTTACTCTGATACTGAAGCATGATTTGTTCACATTCGTACTGCACAAACCAATGGCGCTTCAACCCGCCAAAAGGGAGTGCCATTTCATGAGAATCCTTCAACTGAAGTGACAGTCATTGTTTCATTGCCTTATTTCTATCAGCCTACACAAAGCTTGTTCCCTTATCTCAAAGAACCGAGGTTACAATAGTAATTGTAATTGTAACACATAGCCTTGTCTCAGTTTGGGGACGACTCTACAGTCCTTAGGCCCAAACTCAAGACAGGAACATCTGTCAGTGCTTGCAGGTCACCCACTTGTTTGACCAAGTTGGAACAGTAGGAAGGCAAGGCGGATTCGATCTCCGAGCTCCCCTCAGAAACTTAACAACTAGGTGTTTTCTGCTTACTGGCCAACCACAAGAGAATGATTCACCATGATAGCTGCCACATATACTTTGAGCATGAAAGGGGAGCACCCCTTTTCCAGCAGCTCTTGTAGAAAGGTTAGAACGTATAACACTTTGCACGATGACGTCCTAATTCCAATCTGCACACCAGGGAAACACATCTGATTCCTCCAGAATGGGACCACCAAGAGGAGTGAGCATTTGACTTCTCTGACCCGTCTGATGACCTGAGGAAGTAGGGCAACCATAGAGAAGGCATACAGATGAGCACTGGACCAGTCATGGGCCAAGGCATCTCACTGTTTTGAAAAATCAATTGCACAGTGAAAGTTCTGAGATGTTCACCACTGACCTGCCAAAGACAGACAAGATCATTTGAACTGTTTGAAAATGTAGTCTCCACTCTCCTGGAGCCACATTGTCCCTAGCGAGCATTTCTGTTCCTTGGTTCAGTCTGCCAGGCACATGAACTGCTTTCAGTGAGAGGAGTTTGCCTTGTGCCCATAAAAGGAGGCATCAGGCCAACCTGTAAAGGGACCATGACCTGAGATCATCTTGGTAATTAATAAAGGCTACTACTGTCATGTTGTCAGAACGGACCAGGACATGGTGCTGCTTTGAGGCTGGTAGGAAGGTTTTTAGGGCTAGAAAAACACCATCATCTCGAGGCAGTTGATGTGTAAGCATTGCTGCAGGTTTGACCTGAAGCCAGATACTGGTCTGCCCTCATACAGAGCTCCCTAACGTAAGTTGGAGGTATCTGTTGTGACCACCTTCCTTCTGGAGGTCAGTCCTAACAGAAACAGGCCTAATTGAAACAGGAGAGATTTTACCAGGGGACTGAAAACATCCCCGGCGTCAAGCGTGGGACGGAACATGTGCTTTGAGAAAATACTGAAGAGGCCTCGTGTAGCAGGCTGCTAAACAGTCAAGGAGCATTCCGGCATAATCCATGCCTGCATATGTGCAGAATCTATAACTGTCCCCAGAATGACAACTCACTAGCTTGGAGACAAACAGCTCTTGGTTAAATTGATTCTCAACCCAAGCCGCTCAAGGTGGCTGGGCAGCAGTGACCTAAGAGCGTTGAGTTCCTGTTCTGATCTGGTTAAGATTTGTAATAGTGTGTGGTGCCAGAGACAGTCCGAATGGCAGGACTGTATACTGACAGGTCACTCCCTCGAATGCGAATCTCAAGAAAGGTCTTTAATGGGGGGCTATCCGGTCGTGAAAGTAAGTGTCTTTCAGATCCACTGATAGAAATCAGTCAACATCTTGAATGAAGGCCATGGGGGTGCTCTTATGGAGCCAACCAAGCAAGACTGAGCCTTGTTTAGAAAGCAGATCAGCTTGCTGTCCCTGCTGGGAAGCATCAAAGACATGGTTTTAGGTTCTTCGCAGGAACACGACCACTCTTCAGCATCCCGAAGCTGTCAATGACATGGAGTCATCAGTGACAGGGGAAGGCTTCTGGCTTCTTCTGCTGCCGCTCTTTCTCATGGCAGTGAACAGCAGGCTGAGTTTCTTTTTTTTTTTCTTTGGGTTCTTGAGTCATCGAGGAGATGATCTTCATTGGTGAAAAAGAAAAAGTATACTGTCCATGCCCAGAAAGGTACTTAAAACATCATCAAAGTAGTCCATGTGACATCAGGTCAGTTAGAATTTGTTGAAGCATCGAAAATACATTTTGGTCCTTGAACTCTTCGTGAAAAAATACAATAATTCAGTAACAAGCATATCTCATACATATATATATATATATATATATATATATATATATATATATATATATATAGTAACATTGTGGTCTAGGTTTAGCTCAGTACATACACCAGCTTTCACATCTCTTATTTGCCAGACAAACTAGTGATGATAATAGTGAGGAAGTTTGTAAAAAAAAATACTTCTGCAAGTTCCTCAAAAAATAAATGTCTGGTTTTAAACTCCCAGAGAAATGCTATAATATATGTTTGACAAGTTATTTTGAACTATATTATATAGGGAATCTTAAGGCCTGTCTACCCCAACAGTGTTAGGCACTTTTGCATGCAATTTTTCTGTTCAGAGCACTGCATAAAAAAACAGTAGAAGAGCTGAATGAACTTGCAGATTCTCTCTTTGACAGTACATGGCTCTTTTAGAAAGACAGAAAATAGCCTGGTTACTCTGGGACACAAAATGCTACATAACTTTCCATTTTGGACACCTGCTTGTCACAGAGAAGAAAGAAAGTCAGAGATATTTGTATTCACTGTGGCATTTATCAAACAACATCAAATACCAAAACAGTAGGCAAAAAGTACCCAGATTACTTACTGCTTCCAGTGAGATTCTGAAGTGCACATCTGATGGACACTAAACTATCCCATGTGGTCAATGGAAAGGATTTGTGAATGGCAGTGAAGCAAGTGATCACATGATGTAGATCACATGACAATGACAAGGTGAATGCAATACATCCAAATTTCATTCATACTGCACACATTCTTACTAAACAGAACTTTTTTTTATTCTAAGCAAGTTTCAAACCAAATGTAGTACATACTTTACAGTATCCTATTTTGGACACAGCGACGGGGACATGAAAGCCAGTACGAGATTTTTCCTCTGCTATTCACTGTTCCTTAGCTAAAAACTTTGTTCACGAGTCATGGTTTAATGTGTGTTTTTAACATCAGCGGTTGGCCATATTTCTTCACAATGAGATGGAAAAGAGATTTTTCTAAATCTATCACACTGACTGATGCTCATGTTGGTCTGAACAGACACATTAATAGACATTTATTCAAGTCTTGGTGTTGAACAGGTCTTTGTATCCATAAATGGCTTATCGTCTGTAGTATCACAGGAATACTGAAGCCTTACCCAGCAACTCGGGCTACAGGTGAGGGACACCTTCCAGTCCATCAAAGGGCTCACACACACATATCTACAGGCAATTTGGATTGTGGGGAAAATTAGAGCACCTGGAGGAAACTTTTGCAAACATGGTGAGAATAAGGCCTATTGATTTAGCTGGGACTCGAACCAGTGATCTTCTTGTTTTGAGGCATCAGAGTCATCATGCTGCCTCCTTTATAAACATTTTTAATGCAGTTCAATTTAAACTGGATCTGAAAATAAAAAAACTGGCATCTGCACTCGATCGCTCGTCCTCAGACTTATCCCGAGGTTACCCTAGTCAACCTGATCCAGACTGTATCCAGATTGCAGATTCAATCATATTCATCAAAGATCATAACGTAGCCCTTCATGACCAGCAATCTCTACACCCAGACAATCACTCATTGTAGATGTCAGCAAAGGCCACACACACATCATGCCAGGGCCAGCTAAAACCACAACAGAGACCTAATCAACGAGTAAGACTTTACTACAGTCTCTGCATTCCATGATCTTAGCCTGCCAGTCACTACGCAGAACATCTTTGTTGTCCCTGTAACAACATTGTGATTAACCAATCAGATTTGAAGAACCAGTTTATAGATTTTGTGAAGTTTACGCTTAAAATCACTGTTTGGTGCATCAGTGTCATTCATCTATCATTTCCTCTGATTTTAGGGAATATGGTTAAGGTTAGGTTTAGGTGTAGGGATATGGTCAAGACTACATTTTTTGAGTAAAATGTTGTTCCAGGGTCAACAAAATATGTTGACCTAGGAACACATCTAACTCAGCAATATCAGGACGTGCGTCACACTACAACTCCTAACACAATGATCTCAGCTAGGTCCATTGCAACCCATGTCTGTCTCTGAGAAGAAGCAGCTGACTTCAAGTTGAATACCATCAGTGTTTGGCATCGTCAGTCATGCTGTGATTGATTAATTGTTAGGCCCGTCTCTGTTAGTTTTCTTTGGATACAGTATATTCATCATGTCAGTTTGCTCTTTCATTTTTAATCTTTTTTAAATGTACAGAATGAACTTGTTCTATTTACGATTTATTTTTGTTTTACTTGCATTGGTTTACACATGAAATGATTGTGTAAATTAAGGAATGGGCATTAAGAAAAAAAAAAACATCCTTTACTGGAAAATATGAGATACTGTGTCAGCAACTTAAAAATAGTGCATAGACTCCCATTCGTCTCCCATTCCCAGTGTTTAGGTATTATAACTATTTTGATTTTCTGCTTGGGAAAAAAAATTTGCCTGAGTGATGTTCATGTACACTTATGTTAAGCAACAATGTGTCTGGCTTATCAGCTCTTTTCCAGACTGCAAACAGGCGATCTTGAAGATCCGACTTGGGGTTTGACCTTAGGCTTGAGAGAAGGATGACGGCCAAGGAGAGATGGGAGGAACACATTGGGAAACCACCAAAGGGCTAAACTCATTTCCATCTGGGACTCACTGAGGTATGGAGTCTGGGCTTTCACGTTTAATCAGTTCTAGTGTTAGCCCAGGAAGAGAAGGTGGCCATTGTGAACAAACTTTCTTTTTTTGTGAATCACTTTGTGATTTATGAAGCCTTGTGGCATCATGCTCAGTTTCCTCTCATAGAACCGTCAACACAACTTCACCCTTGCATTCGGTTTCATCTTACTATTAAGATGAAACGGTTGCCTCACTGAGGCATTGGGGCAATCCTTAAACTGAAATCATTCTGAAATCCCCTTTCTTCTACATGTTGTTGAGCAGTTACCACATATTGCTCAATGGGCGACTACAGAAAGTATATGTTAGTTGTTTTGCTTGTTAGTAAGGTTAAGCATTGCATTTTTTTTTAACTGAATTATGCTTTAAACATTTTGAATCCAACTGGCTACATTGGAAGTTTAAAAATTTAAGAATTTTCTAAAGAAACTAGCTTTTAAACAATGTCGGAGCAAATGCATCCTCTAAATGTTTATATAATTATAAATCTTCATCAAATAGTAATCATTAATTAATAGTATTTTTTACTATACTGCCCAACGTTTGCAGAAAGGAAAGTGATAATAAATACAAAATAAATAAAACAAAAACACATAAATACATCTATAGTGTTGTTTTCATATCTGTAATGGCTTATTAGCAAATGTTAACATTTCTGTGTGTTCTGTATTCAAATATTAGCAGTTTTACTGTCAGTGCAAAATAAATTAAAAGGTTAATATAACACATTTCTAATTCACATAGTGACCACACCAATAAAACTGTCAAATAAAAAGCCAGTGTTCAAGTTGTTAGATATATTTTAATCAAGCAAATGTCAAAAAGCTCAGGACAGAATCGGGATAAGGAACAGCTTCAGGGTTGTTCTAGAATGTTACACATGCTGTTGTGGTTACAATACAAAGTGTTACAAATGGGACACAATCTATAGGGGTTACTAGTGAGGTATTAACACTGAAGGATCAAATTGTTCCATAGGAGAGATGAGTTAACCTGAGGCATGTTTGGGATATCTGGCTGAAGCAGCAGCAAAACTATTATACAACTGGAACTATGACATCTCAATCTCGGTCACATTATTTAACATTATTATCCCCCACAAAATTAGTAAAAATTCACAAATGAATTAAAAAAAATAGTTAATCAAAATGTTACACGCTGCACAAGTCAGTAAATCTGCAACGTTACATTTCAACCATCATATGGCACTTTAAAATTAAGGTCACAAATCCAAACTTACATCAAGATCTCATTTCATATTTTCCCACAAAGCAAAGAAGTTTCCCAACTTTGGCGTTTGTCACCGAACAGCTTGAATATCTTTATTTTAGAAGGAAAATATTTACCTGATTCTTTTCTCAAAAGTTAAGGCTCTAGAAGTGGCATAATTTCACAAGCAAACGACTGTTAAAGATCATTTCCAAAACTATGCAGATTCATTTTAGAAACCATACTGATCGGTAATGGCCTCTGCTGTACCGTGAAAAACCCTGAGGTGCTCCCTTAACACCATGATGTTAGAAGATAACCGGATTCTGAAATGGCTATCAAATATATACTATTCATCGCTCACACACTGTATAAGAAAAAAGTCATAGATTTTCATTTTTTACAATACGCTATACGTACCATCTTTTCGGTTTAGTACAGAACTTTTCATGACAGCAACAGAAATGTTGAAAAGTCGTAAAAACACAAATTTGATCCTACACAGCCATTTGGAATACATCTGAACATTTTATAAAAGCTAAGAGTCGTGTTTATAAGCATCACACTGTACGCTGAATCCCTGAATCACAGTAAATTCCTATAACAAATCAAATCGCAGCTTTATTCAATACTGGAGACTCTATGACAGCAGGTGTAGCATGTAATAAACGTAGAGATAAAGAGTTAAAAGTCAATAAGAAAAGAAATAAAAATCACACGCAACTCATTTACTCAAATCAAAACCATAATTGCGGGTCAAGATAAATTCAAGCAAATAGAACAGTAGTAAAGGCTCATGTGGAGAACTCGGAATGCCTGCTCAATCCTCACCTTTCCCTTCTTCTTTTTATCCCCTCCAAAGAACTTTCCGATCTGATCCATAACAGTTGGGTTCTTCTTAGTGCGGCCCAGCCTGAATGTTGACTGTGAAGAGCTTGCAGATGCCATGCTAAGTTTCTGCTTTAATCTCTGCAGCGGTGGTTTTTTTTCTTTCCCAAAACAGGAATGAGGAAAGAGTAGGCAAAGAGGAAATCTAATTTAGGTCCTGCTCTGCACAATCGGAACCGCACTCTGAACTAGCACCGCTGTGCTCCTGGATGGTCTGCAGCTCATCAGACTCCGAGGGGCGGTCTTTGAAGGTGTTGTCCGCGCGACCTGGGGCATCTCGAGAAAAGAGGCGGACCAAGTGTGGGCGGGGCTCCGAGGCATCAGGGTCGGCTGTGTTCGGATGGTTCCAGCTGCTGTGATCTACTGCAGCGTTCATGGAGTCAGTCACCACTGGACTCTTGCTGGAGCACCCATTGTTCTGGTTGAGGTCCGCCTCCCCCAGTCCTGCACAGAAACATCGGAGTTATCTGACATTTGACAGTAAGATCATTGTCATCACCTACCACCCCCCCACTGCTGTGCAGGCAACAAGTGCTACAGATTGTCAAAAACTCAAAAAAAAAAAAAAAAATTGTTCATTGCAATACCAATCACATTTCTTTGACAAAAAGATCCAGAAGCAATTCAATAAACATGAGACATTATGGAAACTTAGTAGTTTTAATGATTCTGTATATTTTTTATAAAACGGAGCTAGATATTCTAGATATTCATCGATTTCAGAGCAGTGCTTCCTCGGGAGGTGGTCAGGTTTGAAGCCAGACAAAGCCGCTACTGTCTCACACAACACAAGAGAATCTGAATTCTGGTGTTTCTTACAGAGCTTCTTTGTGCCACCACAAAGTTATTGTAGAAGGACAAAAGAAACAGTGTGACTGTAACAACTTCCCCAGGCTGGATTTTGTGAGTTCTCGGCAAAGTGAAACTCATCTAACTTCTGAAGTCCGTCTCGTAAGGTGTGGCGGCTCCAAAGCAATCATTAAGGCAGGCCCAAAAAGAGAAAAACATTTAGAGGCAGCTATTTAAAACGCTTTATTTTCTATAGAAATGTTATTAGCCTTATTCTTATTTTTTTGTCACAAGTGAATTTCAGAGCATCTTTTGCAGTATATACTGTTCATATGGGTTACAAATGTGTTTGCGCACCACAAGGATGTGCAGAAGGATTTTTCTTTCAAATCAAAGCATAAATATATGTAGAAAATGTATCCTTGTGGCAGGGCTGACACAGAAGAGCGTACACTGACTGCGTTCAGCTCATAGTCTCCAAAATGGCACTAGGGTGATGCGGAGAGACAGAGAAGACAAATTGTAATTATGTCGTAATTTTTGTTTTATTCGTTTACAAAAAGTATTCTTGTCACTTCATAACGTTACAGTTGAACCACTGATGGACTATTTGAAATCTGACGATTTCTTTCATACTTTTCTGGACCTTGACGGTGTATTTTACTTGGCAATTCATGGGCCAGTCACAACTCACAAGCCTCCCGGTTTTCATCCAAAATATCTTAAATTGTGTTCTGATGATGAACAAAGCTTTTATGGGTTTGAAACGACATGGGGGTAAGTGATTAATAAAAAAAAATTCATTTTGGAGTGGAGTTACCCATGAAGGTATTTTACCACCATTCGCCTTTAATGCAGCTTCCAACCTTCTTGAATAGATTCATAAAACAATTCAACAATTGTCTCAAGTTGAATGTTTTATATCAAACCACCACTGATGTTGGAGGAGCAAATCTTTCCACTCTTGTCTCTGAAACTGCCCACAGTGGTTTGATAATATTCAAGCCAAGTCGATGATGTTGGCTTTTGTGAAAACATGGTTGCCCAAATTAAAACTTAAGAGGAAGTGTGTGTCTAAATGCAAAGTGGAAAGCACCAAAAACAAATTCCAGGCAATTCTTGTTTAAATTTCCTGGTTTAAACTTAAATGACAAGAAATAACCAATGAAGCACTGAAACACAGGACTGATTCCTCTGATCGTATTACATCCAACATAAACAGAAATTGGTAATGGATAGTGTATTTCTGGTATCAATGTCAAGCTGTATAAGCTCGCGCTGCTGACAGTCTTTTTGTAAGGGACATTTATGGAGAAGTCAAATCAAATGAGTGTATGAAATGAGCAAAAAAAGTTGAATAGGACACATAGTATAAAATGTGTAGAAATTTATAAGTAAAAAAAAATGTATACACATTTTAGAAGTAAAAAGTTGAAAATTTGATTTAAAGTTTGAGTTTCTTTTTGAGTTTTTTTTTATTTATTTATAACGATGTGTAGCTAAGCAACATAACTGGCGAATATTCTTACGATTGCAAATGTTAAATTGACTTTAGTTAACAACTAATTAAGTAGTCACGTAATTAAGATTACATTTTAAACGCAATATTTACGGTTTTGTTCCTTTCACCCACTTAAATAGTTCCAAGGTCAAAAGAAAGATCGCAGCAGAAGTATTGCGCAATCTCGTGCAAGCAGCTGTGTTCTGTTACTGAATGAGTCAGCATTTTGAATGAATCCGTTAATTAAATGACTCAATGACTCACTCATTAAGTGACTTACCGCCACCTACTAGTGCATTTTGTATGTTTAAAAGTATGTATCCCCCCCAGCATTTCTTATTTGTATATTCAAAATTGTATTTAAAACCTTAACCTCATAACATCATTTATTGCAGTTGTTATTGTGCAATGCAAATTATTTTTTTGGTTTGGAATAGAGTCTTAGTGTAAATTTAATCTATTGATTAAACATATGTAAAAGCTAATAGAACAAATACAATCTTACTTCAGAATATATTTTACACTATCGGTGTAAAATACTCGGTGATGTGGTGCTTTTGTAGCATTATTTTGTATGGGATATTGTCTGCTGATATGAAAAATTCTCTGTATATATTAATAATAAATAGCATTTCTGACAGCAATATTTATATCGTTTACATTTAACAAATTAAATATTATATTCTTTGATAACCCACAATCCTTTGCACACATTCAAAGAAAAGAATTAAAGGAAAATTATTCTGAGCTCTTCCAATTTCATAATTCAGCCAAAGCCCATACCTTTCCTTTCATTATAAAAAACAACAATGTAAATAAGACATTCATTTTGCAGTGTTATCGGCTTCAGTGATTATAACATGACATTTCACTCAGGCAGTATGAATGGCAGCACCGATTTCCAAGATGGCAGTGAGCAATAAGCATAGACACCTGGTGGAATGTGGGATTTAGAAATACACTTCTATGTATTTTTCTGCACATGTTGTGTGAAAGTGCAGTGTACAATAAATAAACTAATAAATGATTGTGTCGCAATTAATTCCTATGCTTTCACTCATTTTATTTGTTTAATAGAAAACTATATAACACTAACATCTAGAAGTGCATTTCACCATTTGGCATTAGATAGTATTGAATAACAAATTATAATATACTTATTTTGGGACAGTTGGAAGATTGCTATAATTAATGAGTTTGGCCATTAGCAGAACACAAAATCTCCTTGTTGGGTCATTTAACTAATCTGTATTTTATTTTATTTTTAGAATTGTGTATTTTGGACTTGTTATTCTGCTAGTGTGTACAATCTCCTTCTATGTGTGTATGGTTACAGTGTCTGGATCATGCACCTAAGATTTCAAACATCACTATACTATAATAGATGTGAAAGATGCTTCCCAGATTGATCAGATTTGAGAGAGAACTTCACCCCAGCCAGCGAAAGCCCTGCTGTAACAAACAGACCCACACAGAATGAAGCAGTGGGACTGAGGCACGGGAAGCATGTCTGTGAGAGGGGCTATAGGCATGCGGTCGGTGTCCAGACCTCCCACCCTTGCATGACATCCTCTCTATAGCAGCATTCACGAGAGCCCAAGGGCGCCCACAGGCCCCAAAGACAGTCCCTTATCTGTTTGACTGCCATTGAGCATTCAACAGCTATCCCTCAACTCATTCTCTACACGCAAACCACAGCAGAATACAACTAACAACTACAAAACTAAGCTACAGCTGATCTATTTAGACTGTCAAAATATTTTGGCCAGAAAAATATTACATCTAGACTGCAAAACTATTTTTACAAGTTTCTGTGTCAGTGGTTCGGAATCCTGTTTTTGTTTTTTGTTTTTTGCACATTCTTTAAAACTTGCCTTTAAGCATTTTACCATTATGCAATTATGATAGATGATGCATGGCCAAGGATGTATTGTGCAGTGCATTGGTGGATGTGAACATTTGTGTTGTATACAAATAGAAAAAGCATTTAAGCATTTAAATGGAATATGTGTTTTTATAGACTCAAAATTGTTGATGATGGAATGATGTAGTTATGATGGAATGATGATGTAAATATAATTAATGATATAAAAAGTACATGGAGGTATTTAATTATTCAATGCACTGAAGAAGGCCTGGAGCAGAAACATGTGTTTTGTCCAGCAGATGATTATGTAAAATAAAACTTTAAAGGAAGAATATAATATTAAGTGACCATAGAGCACAGTGCAAACAGCTTTGTGGAACAACATTATGTCCCATGCAAAGTATTCTGGGAAGTACAATTTCAGTCATTTCTACAGCAAACTTCAAAGTTCTATTGATTGCAATTGATTGCACAGACACTATTTAAACTGAACTGAGATGATGACATCACTGAATTCAATGATGAACTGTCTTTAACTGTCATTTTGCATTATTGACACACTGTTTTCCTCATGAATGTTGTTCAGTTGCTTCGACACAGTCTTTTTTTGTTTAAAGCGCTATATAAATAAAGGTGACTATGACTCGACTTCTATCATACATACCTGACCGGTTAATATTTGCCCTTGATAATTTTATCTAGTACATGGCACATGAAGTTTGGAAGAGAAACTGTTTTGTTGTGTAGATCACAAACATGATGAGGAGTTTTGTCACTGACTACTACTGGACAACTACTAAAAGCCAGTTGGACTCCAGAAGAAATAAATTTTAAAATAAAAGTTTCTATTTTGGACATAGTTTTTCCACTTAAACAGCAAATAGTGAATTTGAGCTTGGAACAATCAATTGCTACATATGTTTAGACTAATGAACATCAAATTAAATACAATTTGATTACACTTGAATTAAGACATTTAATAAAAGGTATATATCTGGGTTTATATGTTGATTCTATATGGGGAAAATCACTAAACTCCAGGGCAACTAACAAATATGAACATTAACTTTTTTTAACAATATTTGTGACTAAAATGTACATAAACGTACAAGAGAAAATATATATTGTAGATGTTGTAACTGGCCACCACTTCTTTAATGTTCAATCATCTTTTAGTATTTTCCCCCAGTTAAACTCACAAATGATTCTGATGTAGTTCCCATGCAATTTATCAGTTAATGTTATCTCATATATAAACAAAAGTATGCATGTTTATTTTTCAAACAAAAAAATGGTGTTTAAAATAGTTTGCAGGACTAGTAGATGAGTTGATAAAATCATTTCCACACATATCAAGAGAAAGAGAACAATGAGGTTTAGGCCATGAACAGTGAGGCAGTGACGGACTAGCTTTCTGAACAATATGAGCTTTTGAATATGGATGCAGAAGCCTGTAGTCTCTCTGGAGCCTGTGCCAGCTGGTGTTAGCTCCAACAACCTTACACATGCAGTAGATACACCACTGCTTACTCACTTAAAAACACACATGCAGAGAAAAAATGTGAAAATCTTTTTTAAGCAGCCGAATTTTAAGATTCGTATTATACCTCTCGAGCAATCCACCATATGTTATCAGTGATGATGATGTGGAACAACTTCTCAGTACCTACTGCTGCCCACACCAACACACTTCCCACTTTTCACACCAACTCAGATAATGGCTCTGAATGGTAGTAGGGAAATAATAGACTTCTGCATATGTGTTTCTGCATGTTCATTTCTTTGCCCTAAAGTAATAAATACGTCTAGTATATCTAGTTTCCTTCCTACCTACTTTACAAAAACAAAACTAGATTAAAATACAAAGCTAAAGTATATTTTTGATTTGCCAAATGTCATCAAATCCAGTGACTAGTGCTTATTATATCGATTCAATACACTGTAAACATGATTTGGTTTCCAGATGGACTCATAACCTGTGTGTAAAGCCGTCCTGTGGGATCAGAGCTTGCCAAACACAGAAAGTGCTTTGTGTGTAATATTCAGGAATGCCACTAGGGTTTCCAGGCCCCCGGGACAGTTTATCGATGGGCTGAGATTAGGGAGTCATCCAAGATGCTTTCCAATGACAGGGTTCGGGTTTCATCAGTTCGAATTACAGACATTTAATGGCAGCCTAAAAGTTACACAACTAGACTACTAAAACAAAGGCTGCAGTGCAATAATGAGCATATCTTGCCTAAACTAGTCTATTAGAGTGGCCTTGCTATATTGATCTGCTATAAGCTCTCGAGAAGCTGGGCAATGATGAGTGAACCAGCAATGCCCAGAGCAGTAGATATACAGGCAACAATTATGCAAATAAATTATTTAAATAACACAAAAGTATGTTCTTACCAAATACCTCATCCTGTGACTCCGGTGAGTCTGTTGGGATGCGTTCAGATACTGTTGAGGATCCCTTCAAAAATACAAATACAAAGTTTTACATGCACAACCAAGTAATACAAGCTTAAATGCAACACAAATAGTAATTACATTGCAAGATATAATCAGTGCTTCACTTTTAGAAATACTAAACCTAAATATTCAAGCAGTGTACATGGACACACAAGTTTCCTTTTCCTTCTGAAGTAAAATGAGCCCAGATATTTAATAATAAAAACGACTAAACCCAAAAAGTGGTGTTTTCCAGTGGTACAATCCAATACACAGGTAAAGGGCAATTTACACTTCAGTCACACCTAAACTGTAGCCTTGGTGTAGATCAATTACAACAGCTCTGACTCATCATCTGTGTAACTTAAGATACTCCAGCTTAATAATAATAATAATTAAAAAAAAGATGTCTTCACATCCATGAATGTTATAAAGCTTGATTGCTTGAAGCAACTAATGAAAGATATATGATTGCATATGTTATACAAAAGGTTATAACCCATAAAGGAATCTAGAGATCTCAAAACGATGATCATGTGTGACAAATAAGATCTCTGTTTTGTAATCCCGGTACAAGTCGGTCTCCTGCTTGGGTTATCCTTTATCTTCTTTTTTTATGTTTTATAATTACACTGCACTTGATCCAAACGTTAAACTGCATGTGAACACTTGTCTTCAATACACACTGTATTATGCACAGTAAAGGCATTCAAAACGTTCAGTAAACCCACTTTACTTTGTCCTCACGCCTCTTCTTGTATCAATACATGGAATTTCAGATCAGAAAATCTCTACCCATTCTTTTAGTAATGTAAAACTAAGACAGAAACACTGACAACTCCATGTATATATTTGGTTTTGTGTAACTGCATGATTAAATAACCAATGAGAATTAAACCAAATAAATCCAGCTGTAGTGCTTTTGTAAAATAGTTTTCCTCCAGTCATACTGGATATCTGTGCTATCTAGCAAAGACTGGTGCACACAGGGAGTGGTGCTACTGATGGCTCTATATATGCCAGTGCTTTCAGAATCCAGAAGGGCTATTTGTTTTTTTGTTGTTGTTGTTTTTTGCCTGTTTATGCATGTGTCTTTTTACCAGATAAAAAAATTAACACACTTCAAGTGTGTACACGAATGCACTTTTTTTTTTTTTTTTTTGATTCCTGAAGTTTCCAGATCTATTCACACCTTGGAGTTTCAATATAAAAATATACTTAAAAATATGTGTATGTAAACTTGGCTAGTGAATTCATCAAAATCTGGTTGAGAAAATGGGATTTTATCACAAGGCCTCCTATTAATAACAGTACTTAAATTACGCTATTGGTATGTATTATAAACTGTATTTAAAACAGATGCCATTTATGCATCATTTGCATATTATCAATTGGGATTGGTCACACAAGGCAAGCTGATACCAAGTGCTGCATCCTGGTATTGATGGAATAAGTGATAAACAGAAGAGGGCAAGCAGCAGTTCTGAAACACAGCAAGACTTTAAATGTAAATGCAATATTTCTCTAAACATCATTCTCCATCCTGGCTTATCAGCTGATGTACATGGACTGATTATTTCACTGTAACAGGACATTCACTAACAAGACGCCAATTTCAAGTCATTTCTGTGTTCCATGATTATCAACAAGAGGGCAGCATATAGCTGCTGTTGAACTGGGATCTAACACAACACACACTGTGGACTGAGACATTAGTCCACACATACTGTAGCACCTTAGAGACTATGTGGTGAAATGGCTTTTTTCATTTCTGAAGACACTTGTCTCTTGCCTTAATGGATATTTCCCCAAACAGCAGTAACGCTGTAGATGGTTGTCCTTTGTATATGCTTCTTGCTTTTTTTTTTTTTTTAAAGGATGTTTATCAGCATGGATATCTGAAACAGCATTTATGATTTCTCACCGACACACATGGTGAGACCAGGCAATGCGTCCAGGATGGTGAATGCCTTGGTTTTGTCAATATGTTTGTGATTATTGATTCTAACATGAAGAAGTGACAATCACTAACGCTGTACTTACTTCTTCCCCAGGATGAAGGTTCAATTACTGTAACATAATGCAAGGCACCCGATTTAATCTGACCAACTCTATGACTTGCGAAGTATTTTAAAAGAAAAAAAAAACTGCTACTACCTAACATTATAATTTTAAATATACCACTAATTTGGCCTGCTGTTAAACGTTAGCTGATATATAAATAAATACATACATACCGATAGATTGGCAGACAGACATATAAACATACCTTGGGAACAGTAAGTGGCTCATGTTTTCCAAGATGCTGCCCCATGCTCCTGAGACAAAATAGAGAGAGGAATGTTTTTTAATAATTAGAAAAGCAAACAATTACTTTATGTGATCAAACTGAAACTTGGTATTTGAGAAGAGTTGTAAAAGAAAAAAACAAAACTTAAAACAATGTAGCTTGATTCAGACTAATTAAAAGACAACTACTTGATTAATTAGACACACTTTGTTAAAACTTTTAATAGCTAGCAATGCGGTTCAGGTTTTGCCAGGTGAGATGAACTAAATATTTGTTTTGGAATAATGTGCTTTGGTATAGTCTTTAATGCCACCCTCCTAAACAGGCATCAGGTTCACTGTTCTCTGTTCTTAGCTACTTAAGACAGGAGCTCTTTCAAAGTTAAGCTGGGCAGCGCTGTATTCGGTCACATTCTTGTTTGGCAAGAAATGTTGATCCCTCAAATCTCTCTCCACAGCATCTGTGCGTTCAGATACAGCTCCCAATTCTGATATAGTGTCCACTTCACAGTTGAAACAACAGTGCACTCTGGGAAATCCAAACTCTTTTGTATCCTTTTGGGTGAACTAGCCCTTTAATTGGCCCCTCACGGCCCTGCACCTAGAATGAATATCCACTGCAAATATTTGGCAAAAAGAATATTCTGAATGTACATAATGGACCCAAAAATATTTTCCTTATTTGGTAATCAAACTAAATATAAGACATAAAAAAATTAAAACAAAAATATTATAATAATAATAATGATAAAATCTGACTGGCTAAGAAACCTCCCTAGAGTGCTGATATATCCCCAGCATCAGATCTGGGACTGTTCTCTCCGCATGTCTCTGCGTGTTCTAGACGGACAGCATTTCTCCCAGTGAATGGGAACGGAATGGAAAAAACCTACTATCATTTTCAAAATACTACTGTTGTAAAAACACAGAATGTAGTTTTAAAGGGTTAGTTCACCCAAAAATTAAAATGATGTCATTAATAACTTACCCTCATGTTGTTCCAAACCCGTGAGACCTCCGTTTATCTTCAGAACACAGTTTAAGATATTTTAGATTTAGTCCGAGAGCTCTCAGTCCCTCCATTGAAACTGTGTGTACAGTAAACTGTCCATGTCCAGAAAGGTAAGAAAAACATCATCAAAGTAGTCCATGTGACATCAGAGGGTCAGTTAGAATTTGTTGAAGCATCGAAAATACATTTTAGTCAAAAATTAAGAAAAATGACGACGTTATTCAGCATTGTCTTCTCTTCCGGGTCTGTTGTGAGCGCGTTCACAACACTGCAGTGTTGCTGTTGACGTGTTTTCTGGTGCGCCCAATAACAAAGATAACAAGTTAGCAGCGTCGTACGTCAGACAATGCTGAATAAAGTCATAATTTTTGTTAATTTTGGACTAAAATATATTTTCGATGCTTCAACAAATTCTCTGATGTCACATGGACTACTTTGATGATGTTTTTCTTACCTTTCTGGACATGGACAGTAGACCGTACACACAGCTTCAATGGAGGGACTGAGAGCTCTCTGACTAAATCTAACATGTCTTAAACTGTGTTCCGAAGATAAACGGAGGTCTCACGGTTTTGGAACAACATGAGGGTGAGTTATTAATGACATAATTTTAATTTTTGGGTGAACTAAACCTATAAGAGTTTTTCAGATGAGAATGTAGTAAATGGGGAGGAAGAAAAAGGGGATGAAGAACAGTGTGTTGAATTTCTCATCTGACTGAATCTATGCATGCAGCGATTATTAAAGTTGTCAATAACAACTGCGATATGAGATTTAATGTGTGATTTTATTTGCAGTTATTTTTTAGCTAAAGTGGTGTGGCATCAGTCATCACTTTAAGGGTGTGCCAAACAACACGTCTTTATAGGGACTTTTCCTGTGGGACGTATAGCTCAATACTGAGGATATTGTGTAATGTGTTGTAGGCTATGTAATATTTCGGTGACATTCCACGTGACGGGGATTTTGAGAAATGAGGCAGTTTCGATCTGTATTTGATCGGACCTCCGTCAGAAGAGGGCGAGGTTTCACCAAAACAGTCAATGGGTGAAAGCCTGGATCATACTCGTTCTGAATCAGCTGGTGGTGGGACGCCGCCTCTGGTTTCCCAATACAGCGGTGCTCTCGACGAAATTACGTCTGTGTGTCGCCCACATTAGTTTCCATCCGAACAACATCCGGAAACTGATCGTTCACGGTCGTGTCTTCAACTGAAGAGCATTATGCGATTAAAATGAAGCTTTAAAGCTTGAAAAGCTTTTACATCTCTGAATTGTGCAAATACTGTTAACCCTTCGAGGGCCCTCGATGAAAAAACAACAACAACAAAATCATAGAGTATGTCTTCCTGTTAGTAATCTGTAAGGTGTTCTACTGTTAGCACAAAATAATTACTACAGATATTATAATTAAAATGTAAAGCACAATAGTATTGTAACCGTTGGACGGTTATCTAATCGCATCTGTTCGACACGCGCTTAAGTTTAGTGTAACTTAGTAAATAAAAAGTATGGCATCAATATATTTTTGCTACAAATCGGGGCCTCGGGCTACACGGAAAAACAAATACTCGTTGTTAACATGAATCTCATGATGAACTGCACTGAAAACCGTGCAATCTGTTTTAATGAGTGAGTAACTGACAGAAAAGGCAGCAACTATAACATACAGTATGTTAAATGCGTCTATCACATCTGGCACAGAAGTGGTAAAGCTGAAACCGAGCTACGACAGGTTACATAATCAAGAAGTTCAGTCATGACAGAAATATAACCACCGACCATAGCATCGGCTCAGCCAAGAAACAAACGGAGCTGAAATAGAGCATATTTCAAGCCCCGTATAAGATGTCGTGATTTGACGAACAAACACATTCACACACAGATAGAGAGAGAGACGTACTTGTTTGCCCAAACGCGTCCAGCGATATGAAGATTACAAGTGTCGGCTGCTCGCCTCAGCAGAACATTAAAAAATCCACATCTGCGCCAAAAATATAAATTTGTAGGTTTTGTTTTTCTGTGTCGGCTGCATGTGGTTTGGAGGGATGATCCACTAATGTACTTCCTGCTTTTAGGTAGAGCTGTGTTATTCAGTGTGGGTGGGGCTTAAGCAGTTTACAACTTTATATATATGTAATGAAAAAGGAAACATTGTTTGCTTCATTTATATCGTTTTAACGTACTTTATCATTGTCACGTAGGCCTACAGAGGTTTTGTATTTTCAGTCGATTTTATATTAACATAAATAAACAACAAGTGAAGTATTGCCTAACACATTGGAATTATTTCTTGTGATGTATCGTGTCTCTTGATCCCACTTAAGTAACTAGGAGCTGTACTTGCATGTCTGAAAACAGCTGCCAGTGGGAAGAACTTCTGAGGAGATTCATAATGGAATCTCTACCTGATTTGTCAGGGAAAGAGCAAGCCATTCAGCAAAGTGAGTATGTTTAGGGTTAAGTGTAGGGTATTATAGATGGGGCCTACCAAGTGGCACTATCCCAACCATCCTGCTGAATGTAGGAGTGGCATTTGGAGGCCATTTCATACACAAAGTCACTCAAACGGTTTTGTTTCACACAGCACTTACCCCTGGATTATTTTAGCTTCAAACCATGCTTGTAACCCCAGGAACAGAAACAATTTCACACTTGTAATTTCGCTTTTTACTTGGGGTTTATGAAAACCTGCTCCAGATTGCGGAGTCAAAATTGTACAGTGTGAACGCAGTGTTAGAATATTATGGCTAGATACTTATCAACAGACAATGGGAGTAAAGAAGGGACAGCACACTGTATTTGCCCAATATATGACACTGACCCCACAAATGTGCAAATAAGAACATTAACACAGTGTTTAGGAATGTACTGTACAGTGTGAATCGTCAGTTTATGAATGCAGGATTAATTGTCAACCCCAGGTAAATTCAATTGTGAGCAGTGTGAAAAAAAAGACATGGGGTTAACAATTTCTTGTGTGAAACACTAAAATTGCCTTGCTGCACGTGCAAAATGTAATTAAAGCTCAAGGAGATGATACAGAGAGACAAGATAATAAAGTTCTCATGCTATTCGTCTGGCACAGTTATGGTTTTAGTTTAATATTCCAGCACTCACTGGTGTGTCCGTTCCCTGTCTGGTCTAAAACACAGTTGCCCCCATGTTTTGCCACAAAACAGTAGCATTTATCTTCACAAGAAACAAATGAATAGCACAAAGCAGGCGGTATTATCCATAACAAGATCTATCGTTACAATCTGCGTCACATGACTAAACATGTATCATCTGTTTTCACAGTCCACACTACAAACAGTTTCACATTTATCCTCTTGGGTGAGCATCTTCAAAAAGCTGGTTTTGGAGGACAAAAATGCTGTCTAGTGGAGAGAAGGTCAAATCATTAAAAAAAAAAAAAAAAAAAGATTCCTTTTCAAATAGATATAGCCTGAACCCATCTATTTCTGGTCTTGGTGTCATTACTAATGAGCTGAATCAGGTGTGTTTAATTAGTAAGAGTTCAAAAATGTGTGAATGTGATTACTTAGTGCCTTTTATTCTTTAACTTTTCTTCTATTATTATTTTAGTTCATCCATGCAGCACATTAAAGCATGTAACAATAATAAGAAACTAAACTTGAATTATTTGTTATTCAGTAGTATTTCTCTGGTTCTGAACTTGCTGCATACATGTAATGCACACGTAAACAAATATGTGAGTTGCATTGCAATGTTTAGTATTCATATAAACAGAACTTTCAGAATCTGAAATCAGACTGGACTTCTGACGAAAATTAAACATACTGTACATAATGACTACAATAACATTTGACCTTACATATTTATGTGAATCGGTCATATGAAGTTTATTAAATAACAACCACATTCAGTCATGATGGATGGAGAATTTGGAGACCTTTTTTAATATTCATTTTTGTAATATTGTTTGTCTTTTCCTCATTATTACAATGCACTTAAAACGTTTTGAAATGGATAGAAATTTCATTGCTGTGAATTTAGCCTTTTTCAAATTTCATGTTTGCAATGTAGCTATTGTTTAATGTTTTTCATTGATACATTCACATACATTCAAAACCACTAGTGTTTTTTTAGATTAAATATTTGACCTGGCAGTGATATTGCTGGGGATTTCATGTTTTTCAATATTTTTTTTTTTTTTTTTTTTAATGTAGCTGTTTTATAAATGTACTTAATTAAAGATGTGATTTTGTTATATATTCAATGTTACTTGCAGACACTAACAGCCAGTCTTGGGCTGCAGGGTGATATGGCTGTGGTAAAGAAAGCGGTAAACTCATGGGTCATTAAGATCAATCTTACTAGTTATTAGATTAGTTCAACACAAAGATGTATGCAGTAGTTCCAGGTCACGGTTTTAATGTATTTTTTAAGAAATCTCTTTTAATTTAATTTTTTTTCAGTGGGATGATTATTTGAAGAGTATGTGCACACTACGAGTCTATGAGATTGGTCACCTCTGGGAAAGCTGCAGTGAACTCAGCTGCCTCTTGGTGGAGCTGCAACGCTAATTTGCCTACTTTTGGGTGTGTAACAGAAGAGTTTTTTTTTTTTTTTTGACTTTTAGGAAATACAACTGCAGTCACGGGGTACAAAAAGGAAAGCAAATTAACAGACATAAAAATACATATACATAATCAGTGACTAATTTAAAAGTTAAACAAAGATGTGAAAATGTTCACAGATTGAAACGCATTTTGCAGCTTCCTTATTTTTCAGCCCCAATATTGTATGTAGGTATTGCTAAATTTCTGCTCTTAAAATTCAAATAAAGTCTTATTTCCTCCAAATGTACATTTATGAATACTAAATTTAGCTAACAAAATAAGCAGATTAATTAAATAATATTCCTTATGGTAAGATTTGTTATAAGAGAAAAAAACTAATAATACATTTTTAAAATACAGTTAAAAGCTGGGCATCATGAGAAGGAACAGAAATCTGTCCAAAAACAAATTGAAGGAGGACAACTCCAAAATAAATGATAAAATGTTTCATCATGTAGATCACAAAATGTACACAATGTAGCAATATCACAATTAAATCTGTTCACAAGAAAATAATTACATAATTACATGGGTAATATATATATATATATATATATATATATATATATATATATATATATATATATATATGTGTGTGTGTGTGTGTGTGTGTGTGTGTGTGTTTTTGTCTTTCCATTTATTGTTGTTTGTAGTTTCTGAACCGGATCCTTCTCCAGCGGGTATGTTGTAGTATTAGTGATGTGACGTGTGGCCAAGTATGGTGTAAGAAGCCGTTTTGTTGCGGTGCCCAGGGAGTAATTCGGGGTTTGGTGTGTTTAAGGTCACATCAGTCGTGGTTCCTGAAGGTCTGAAGGTGGAAGAGAGAGCTGGTAATTCTCTCTCCCCACCTACAATTCCTGCTGCTGCTGAGACTCGAACACACAACTTTCGAGTCTCCAGGGACTTTGTGATAATCTTTTCAACATACTATGCTTTAGGACCACTTAGGCCATGTCCACCCGTACACGGGTATTTTTATAAACATCCATTTAAAAAAAAAAATCTCTGTCCACATGAAAATGCAAAAGCATGCTATGAAGCAGTGTCAAGAGCATGCCAAGCCAACAGGAGGCTATGCAATCTCAACCGTTAAGCCATGCTGGCCAATCAGAAGAAGTTTCCAGTAGGCGGAGATAACAGTGCATGCTCCGACATCACAAGACAAGATCTCTGGTCTCACTGTCTACACGATAACACTGCAACCAGAGTTTTTGAGAACCTTTACCCTGGCAGGAGTTTTTGAATCCCAGGCTATTTAGGATCTATAGTACATTGGGATGCAGGGTTGTTGTTATGCTGGCAAGAACAGGTTGAAAGAGTGCACAATAATTAGGAAAGAAATCACACAAGCAACAGGTAAGAACAACTAACAGAATGAGGACTTGACTAGGATGAGCACATGGCCAATACAAACAAAGACAAGGCCATTTGCTTAAGCACAAGACTAAAAAAAGAGAAATGAAACCAAGACAATGAAGAGAGTGCTGCCAGAGCAGGAAACTGACGCAAGAATGCTGCCCTGGACCTGCGGTGATGTAAGACTTGTGCATGAAAAACTAACGAAAACATTCTTGAGCTCGGTATTCATAGTCAGAATAGTCTCAGTTGAAATATATTCACAAAATATGAATAAAAAATGTGTGTACATTCACAAAATACAACAAAATATAGCTTGCAAATGTGCAACCAAATACAAATTCAGAAAACTCAAAAACTAGTATTCACTGATTTTTCCTTTTTTTTTTCATGAATCTACATTTACACATTGTCACATATTCAATGGATCTCCTTTCTTGTTAGGATTCCCTTCACAAATGTATTTTTAAGGCATTCTCTTTACCCAGACACATGAGTTTATTCATCTTCCAATCACAACAAGCCTGACTGAACTCTATCCAGAACTTCAGGATTTGGTTTTGCCTCTCTTCAGTGCAGTCAGAGTCAGAAGGAGCTTTACTGCCAAGTATGCTTGAACACACAAGGAATTTAAGTAATTTTGGTAATGGAAATTATGAATTATGCCTTTAGTATAAAGAAGAGGAAGCTGTTACAGAATTTAACTATGCCATTTAAAGATAGGGCTCCATGTCAGCTGCAAATTAAATAAATTATTTTGAAGGATGCATATAGTGTATCCTTCTTGTCACCCATAATCCTTTGCACACATTCCAATTCACAAAAAAAGAATTAGAGAAAAATGAATCAGCACTTCCAATTTCATTATGTAATTAAAAACAAAACAACAATGACTTAGGAGATTAAGGTATTATGTTTTTAGTTTTGTTGTAAATTAATCACACAATTTAAAAGCGTCTGTGGAAATAGAAATAGGAAATCAATGAATATATTTTAAATATAAATTATTATTTTAAAAGTATTTGTTTGCCGTAACCGAGGGGCAGAAACATTTTTGCATCGCTATGTGTACTTATTATGCCATGGACTAGGAAGGACGCAGCCTTACTAGCATGCAGGCTTCCATTTGAAAAGCACATAGCATGTAAAGCAGGACGATCAAACCTGTCTGTAATTTATTCATCAGCATGACTATTTACAATAAGTATAGAAAATAATCATCCCCATTTTAAATAATCACTTTTTGTGGCTTTTGCAGCTTGAAAAGAACATGGACAGAGTTTTTGTTTTATCCAGCTATATTTACTCAGGTCAACTTATAACATCTGAGTGAAATATTTAACACCCACAAGCAAGAAAAAGTTAAAAAATAAAAAAACAGAATCACCTAGTTGAAAAAAGGTTCACCCCCTGTTTCAGTATATTGTTTGCACATCTAGACTTCGCAATATTTGCCCACTCTTCTTTGCAGAACTGCTAAAGTTCAATTCAATTTGATGGTGAACATTTGTTGACTGCAGTCTTCAGTCATTCCACAGATTTTCAATGGGGTTTAAGTCTGGGCTCCGACTAGGCCATGCAAGGACATTCCCCTTTCTCTCTGGCTGCAGTTTCATCACACTGGAACATATGTTGTCACTCTTTAATTCTTCTCCCAGCTGTTCCGGTTAAGTTGTACTTGCAGACAAATTCCCAATGAGAGAGAATACATATGTGTTAGCATCTTCTAAGAACTATTTCTCTTCTTGTGGCTCACACTGCTTTACAGAGGTGCGTGACGGGGTGTCAACTACCCACAAATTCTTTCCTGGCACATGAACAATGGAGTAGGAGTAATGCATCGGTTGCAATTTGAACCTCTGCATATGAAGAGGGAGAGCATCCAGAACTAGTGACCCCAAGAGACTCAGTACTGGCATATGGTCAGTTTCCAATTCAAAATGCTTGCCAAATGAAAAAATCCCAGAATTTTTCACTTGCCCACATGAGACCCAATGCCTCTTTTTCAACTTGTGCATATCTCTGCTCGGTCTGAGTTAGAGATCTTGAGGCATAATCTACTGGCTTCCAACCTTTTGGCAACCTTTGCATAAGGATGGCACCCACTCTGTAGGATGAGGCATCAGCTAACACTTTACAGTCTTTGTTTGAGTCATAATTGGCCAGAACAGGAGGGGACTCTTTCTGAGTTTGGAAAGCCTTGGCTTGTTCAATGCCCCAAACCCAAAAAATATTTTCCAACAGCAGGTCACGGAGAGCTTTGTCTTTGTTTGCCAGTTGGGGAATTAACTTCCCTAGCTGATTTACCATCCCCAGGAAGCTTCTCAGTTCACTCACAGTTGAGGGGCTCTGTCTTACTAATGCCTGCTGTTTTCATTGGGTCAGGACTAATTCCATTGGCAGAAATAATGTGCACTAAAAAGTGTACTTTGAGAGTAATGCCTGCCTTTTGCATTTTCTTCAACACCGCATGTAGAGGAATGTCCTGCTCCTTCTCTGTTCCCCTCCCACACCAGAACATTGTCTATGTGACACACTGTGCCTTCCAGTCCATCAGTGATCTCTGTAGCAAGTCTATTCTGGAAGTGTTCTGGAGTAGCTGTTATTCCAAAAGGAAGCCGTTTGAAGAATTATCCTCCAAAAGGGGTTATGAATGTTGAGTATCGTGCAGAATCCTCTGACAATGGTATCTGCCAGAATCCCATATTGGCATCCAATTTACTAAAAAGCTGTGCTCCAACTAACATTTCTAACGGTCTGTTCAACTGGTGGCCTTATTGCGTCTCTAAGGGCAGGGGGATGCAATTTGTGTGGCCGCACTGGGCCCATGGCGAATGGACCAAGGGTGGCCCTGCTCCCTACCTCACACTGGGCCCCGTGCCAGCTTAGGATGGCCCTGGGGCAGAAAGTGTCAGTAACATTGTTCACATCATGTGATGAGAACTGTTTAAGTAGAGGAAGTGAAGATGAAACCATAGCATATAGCCGATAGGATGAGCGAGAGTGTAGGTTACACCGAAAGATGACATGTGGAGGAGTATGTGGTGTGTCAGGAACCAAGTTGAGGTTAAGTGTGAGGAGGAAGTGATCCGAGTGCAGTGGAGTAGCCAGCATATGAGAGTAGAGTAGTAGACGTAGGTAATACTCACTTAAGATCAAAAGAGGCAAGCAGAGTGTGGAAGTCTGAAGCCTGAGGTTTATCTACTGTAGGTAGAAGTTGAAATCTCCAAGCATAACAAGAGGAGTACCATCCTCAGGGGAAATGTTGAGAGCAACACATCTAACTCTTCCAAAGGTCCTGAAGGTCGGTAAACAACAACATAATGGATTTTAAGAGGGTGGGTGATAAAACCAAATGTGATTCAAAGGAACTGTTGATTTCCAGAGATGTTAAAGTATTACATTTCCATAAGCTAAGATAAGCAGACCAGTACCTCCACCTCTTCCAGTCAGATGGGGGATGTGGGAAAAGGAGAATGGAGAGTGCTGCAGGTTTAGCAGTGTCCTCTGGTTTTAGCCTTGAATGACTATTAATAGATTTAATGAAATCTGCTTTGTTTACCACAGGCTGGCAATCCCAGAGACCAATAGGAAAAGAAAGTAGTGTGTTAGCAGACATAGGCAAAAAGTGCAGGTTGTCAGGATTGTGTTGCCTATGGTGTGTGATGTGTGGTTTGCGAGTGTTAGTAATACTAGACTGAACCAACTACCAACTGAAACAGAAGTGAAACAAGTTGTAGGAAAGAGGACGAATAAAAAGCGATACTTGTGTCTGTTACTGGTGTTCTTGCTCAGTGTAGTCGCACAGGTAAAGTCTCTAGATTCTACACTCGTCAGTCTTCACACAAGGCTTCATACGAGGGCTGCCGTGGTATATTATTTTTTTATACTCATCTGACAAACTGTCATTGAATTCAGCTGAACACACTTTACCATTTATCACAACAAAGGGCCAAGCTAGCGCACGTAACTGACAAGGTACGTGATACATACAACACTAGACCAAACACGACTTCAGCACGTCTCAACGCAGTAAACAAACAAGCATTTCCTTGCAATGACAGCTGCGCTAAAAACTACTGAGACAAGAAATAAATACACTTACATGCTGCTTTCAACCACTGGTTGACTGTGTCATGCTGCTGCTAGGAAGATGATGAAGACAAAGATGAAGATTCAATAATAATGCATTTAATGGTAATCCACAGGGCAAAGAAGGATCAGTGTACAGTGTACCCCCCATAAGGAAATATTCCAGGGCCCCCACACAAGACTTTTTGTCCCCTGAAAAGCATAAAATTGATTCAAAACTGTTTTTACAATTGTTGTAAATTCCTATTCATTGCAAACATGAGTGGAGTAACGTCCAAAATCTAAGGAGGATAAAGGGGTTCTTCTAATGGTTCTAGGTAGCACCATTTGACAAAGGTCAAACTATTGAACAAAAAAAATTAAAATAACTGTACGACAGGAAACTTAATGAATACATCTATTCTGCTCCATCAGAGTGTAATCATCCTCTATCAGTGGAAGCTGGATCTCAATAGGAGCAGAAACCCAGTCTGTTCCTGAATTGCACATAACCATGCATTAAACAGACATCATGCAGAAATGCACATGCTATCACTACTTCAGTGCAGAAGCCCACATTCACCTCCAAAGCTGAGAACAATGTTCTCCTCCATCGCTCTTTCATCATTCTGAAAGCTCACTCTATAATGGCAAGGCCTTGTGAATGGCACAGATTTAACCTTTTTCCACTGGTTCCACCTCTTATCCACCATCACCAGAAGAAAGCAACCAGGTGGAGGATACTCAAGATTGTAGTAAATTGAACTGTTTTTAAAAATAACATTCTTGAACACGTCCTGTGTAACCCATACAAATACCTATAAACTGATCTGTTGAATCACAAACTGCCTGCAAACTTTAAAACTGTTTGTAATAAAACTAGTACTCTTTATTGCAGTTCAGTAGCTCGATCCTGATGTGCAGAGTTTTATCTCTTCTGACAGTCACAGTTAGCATTAGCTGCTGTAGAGTTTGTTCTCTATTCTTCCACCTGCGCTCCATTTTTCGATCAGCCTTTTTAAGCTCATTGGTGTGGTTTTACTACGGTGCTGTAAATTTCTCTTTCATTTTCTTTAAACTGCAGAGTGATCAGTTTAGATTTTTTTCCAGTTCATAAAGTTCTGGCACAGACTTCACCCTGAAGTGGGTGTGTGAGGAGATTTCAAGCTTTCAACAGATTTTTACCCTTTGTTTTTGTATGGCCTCACCATGTCTACATCCCAATATATTTGGTATTTGCTTTACCCCATTCTGACACTGTTAAAGGCTGCTTAAATGCAGTGGTGAGAAGCTGGTGAATGGCTGTTGTGTTTTGGATACTGTCATTGCCGTTTTCATATGGCTTTTCTCATACCACTCTTAATTTGTATTTTGTTCAGTTGTGATATATTCACCTTTCATGTTGCATATTCCGTTTATTTGGTTTCTAATAATCATCACCTGTTCCTAGTTTAATTGTTATCCCATATCTATATACTGTATATACCCTTTCAGTTTCTTTCAGTTCTTTTTCATTTCCTGAATTAATGTTTGCTGTGAGTCTGCTGCTGTTTGCTTAGCCTCCCTCTGTTTTTATTACTTTGTCATCTAAAGGTTTATTTAATAAAAGACTGCCGTTATATCCAACTCCTACTACAACCATGACACATAGAGCTGCCAGACACGGTGTTTTCCTAACTCAATCAATATAATTATTTATAGGCCTACCTGCGGAGCTTGTATCACAGCATCCATGTTACTCAGATCTATTTATATTCACTCCTTTCATTCTATTACATAATTCAGCCTATGAATGATAAACAAAAACTTTGTTTGACATTAGCAGTTATAACGAGCAGCTGTGATTACTTGGATTTTTTTTTCAGCTGGCACATTAATTCCATGTTTCCATGGTGAAGGACGTTTACATGCATTCCATACCTTGCTGAACAAAAATCTAATTATTTGATGACCTATGTATTTCGAAATCATTATGTAACATAATGTCTTTGACTATATATGCTTAACTCCCCCTACAGCTCTTTTTAATTAAATCAACTCCTCCATAAGCTCTTTTAATAAGTCAAATCTTATTCTGTGTTCCTCTGCTCTCTGTTATTATATCTTCTGACATGTCATCATTTTGTTCTCTGACAAACACTTCTGCCAACATTCTACTTTTTTAATATCAATCACAGCTTTTATTTATTTTATTTTTTTCAGATTTAGTTGTTCTTAATTCCTCCCATTTTCCTTATTGTATTTCACTGATGTCAGTATCACCTCTATACATTATTTCTTTATTACTATATCCTACTTAGTATATAACTTCTACTTTCTTCATATACAATTCCACATTTTTCAGTTGGATTCTTCTTATCTGCCAGCTCCAATTCTGATTCTGTTCATCTGACCTTACTAAAGAACTTAATGCTTACATATTTGCCCTTTTAAACTTCCATCTGTATCTTTTTTACTTTTTGATCCATACAGATTTTGCAGTAAAAAGTTCATACACATAATTTCCTTTCAAATACTAAGGTTAAATCTATAGCGTCCATTTAAATATCTATTTTTGTATTTCTAAACCCATGTATTATCTTGTCTGTTTCCATAATAATCATTACTATGCTTCCTCATAAAATTTCCTCTCCCTATAATATATTATAATTCTTTCCTCATTCTGAATTCAGAAACAATAGGTAAGTGCCAAATCAGCAGAGTGAACAATGGAGATGAGAACTTGAACTCAGAATGAACAGGCAGTCTTATCTTGCCAGTTGATGACAGATACAAGGATAAAACAAGGGGAATACTCAGGAACACAGAAGAGAAATGCAGAGATGAGGAGAATAGTACAATGAGGAATACACAAGGTAAGTCCTTGGGTAAGCATTGTATAGTCTGAAAACTGTAAACACTTTGTTCGATATTTGGTACCAATATAATTGCCATTCTGACAAGCAAAAATTTTTTTGGTTCAAAATGTTTATGTGTACTGTACCATAGTTTAAGGGAGATGAAAGTGAAGTGAAAGGTAACCCACAGATATTTATGGGGAAGTGTTTATGGTAAGTGTGAAAGCAGAAAATGCTGACACATCTGTACACAACTGCAAACTGCTGCATACTATGACATGGTCAGCTTTAAAATAATAATAAAGGTATAGTGAGAAATATACAGTAGATAAGGCAATCAATAGTGACAAAATAAAAAAATAAAGGTACAAATGGGAGGAGAATGTAGTGTGGTGTGTGAAGGTCTCAAGATGGGAAATGAAGGTTAGTGCTGATTAATGTTAATGCTGGCTCTGACTCATACAGACTGCAAACTGGAGCAAAAATCCATACAAAAGTTGTGTATTCCACGCATAATAAAGCATAAAACTTAGCTTAATGCATGACAGAGGGGACAACACAAGTTCAGCAATAACACAAGACAGATGTATTATACAAAGCAGTCAACAGTGGCACAAACAGAAAACCATAATTTTTGGAAACAGACTTTCATAAATGACAGAACAAGATGATACAGAGGACAACAGACGAAAACAAATGATTTGTATTCTTTGTAAATTTTATGTGCGAGGCTTCCGGTCTCATCCATTTCCAGCTATTTTAGCTGTACAAAACAGCTCGCTTAGCTGTTTGAAGTTGCTAACTGGTGTGTCTTACCATATTATTTTAATGTATTATTTTAAATATGAACACAGTGGTTTGTAGTGCTAAAGTAAAGTTTTACTTTAGTAGACACAATGTATCCTTTGTTACCGCAAATCTGCATCCAGGGTTAATACATGCTAGACCTCAAATTGGCTAGAATCTAGATTTCTGATTAACTGCATGACTTTTAATTAAGTTTTTATGCAGTTGAACTATGGGGACTAGACAAAAAACTATTGGAGTACTGGTAACGGGCATACTTCATATACTAACCATAGCCTCTGGTTATTGAAATGATATGAAATATACTTTATTGTCCCTTGTAGGGAAATTTGGAGTATACTCAAAACCAACATTCCAACATCACCTGATACACATAAGAATATTAAAAATACTATGCATACAATAGACATACAAATCCATATCATCACAAATATCATATTAAAAAAGAGCAAGAGCAGATGTTAGTAACCCACTAGATCCACTTTTTCACTTATAGGAAATGTAGAGGAACGGTTGACGATACTTTGATGCATTTGGTTCTAAATCACCTGAAGGATTCAGATGCTAATGCTTGACTGCTTTACTGATTTTAGTTTGACATTTAATACTATCCAACATGTTGTAATTAAAAAAATTAAACCGTTAGGCGTGAATCCTGCAATTATACAGTGGTACTTTTCCCTTTTTACAAACAGAGCTAAGAGAGTCAAAGTAAACGATAGTCTGTCTCAAGTGAAATACTGTAGAACTTGAGTTCCACAGGGCTATGTCCGCTCACCAGTTCCATTGTACTCTAATGAGTGCTCTAACAGGCACTCTGACATTTCCTGATGATACAGCTATATTCTAAGTTTACTGAAAAAGTAAAACTCTTCTTCTATTTACTATTCTGTGATTACGTCATTTATTGATTGGTGTGACGCTAATTTCCTAAAAGTGAACACAAAGAAATCAGCGGCAATCATTTTTGATCCTAAGGGTATTAGAGATCACACCTGTATTTGTTCACAAACAGGAAATTGCACAAGTGCAACAACTTTCACAAAGATTATATTTCTTACGTAGATTGTGGTTTTATGGTGTTGATAGTAAAATTATTTTGCTTTTTTATCAGTCTGTATTAGAAAGTGTCATTAAGTATGGTTTGTCTACCTGGTATTGGAACCTTAACGTAAAATCCAAAACAAAGATACAAGGTATTTTACGAACTGCTAAGACATTGACATGACAAAAGGACTATCCTGGTATTCAGTCTCTTTTTGAACAATGTATATAAAGAATTTTAAGTGATCCTTCCCATTTGTAGGAGAAGGTACAGGATCCCGTGCTTTTACTATTTTAATATTTCCTAAAATAGATCTAATAGTCAGTTCACTAAAGTAAACCAAAAGAAGGTAATTTACCAAGCAGCAGATATTAAAACCAGCATTATCATTATTATGTGTGCAATAAAACTGCTTATTGGCTGAACAAATTTACCAAAGTTTATTACTCAAAATCCCATACATGCTGTTAAGATACAAGTTGTTTCACTTACTTTTCTTGACCCAGTCAGCTGACTGCAGTTTTTATACAGTTTAATTATTCACTAAACCTTCACTGTGAACTTTTAGTGTTTAAGGACTTGCTTAACAGCTTGACTGTAATGCTTTATACTAGACAAAGTGAAAATGTGGTATTGTTAAACCACAATTTGTTGCTTGGGGTGGATCGAAAATGTAAGTTGAGTGACCCATAGAAATTATTTTTTTTCCTGATTAAAAACAATAAATACAGATGTTTTATAAAAAAAAAAATTAAATTCACAGGTTATTTATAAAATATTTTAAGTTTTAATGAATGCATTTCATTTCAGTTGTACAACGTTAGTCTATCCCATAGAATAACATGTTTTGAGCCAACGCTCATCTATGGTGGAGTGTTTGTTCAGGATTTCCCTCGACTGTGTGTCTCTCTCTCTCTCTCTCTCTCTCACACACACACACACACACACACACACACACACACACACACACACACACACACACACACACACACCATGTGGCGCGTCCTGCTGTAGTCTATATACTGTAGCATCTGTTATGGGCGGGGTCGGACATGTGTGGCAACTGATTGGTCAAGCGTCTGTCAGTCAGAGAAATACACGAATGCTATTGGTTTATAGTCTTATTAGATTCAGTATCTCACGAAGGCTGTGGAGTTTCCTGTGAAAGAAAAAAACCTTGTGTGTCTTATTATACACCCAGTTCATGTAAGACCGAATTGAGCTTTAATACACATGTATAGTTTTAATATTACCTAACGCACTGGATGCTTGTTTTCTCAACAAAATTCGGACATCTGGATTTTATACAGTCCGACTGCTGTTGGTAAAGTTTCCCTTTTCTCGCGATGTCCCGTGTCTCGGACCCGTCGCCGAAAGCACGCCAGGAAAAATTGAAAGACGTTAATGTAAAGGTGAGTTATTAATTAATTATAACGCCTTTAACGCTCTTATGCCTATCTTATATCTTATGCCTGAACTACATTGTTCTTTTTCTTCTTATTTAAAGAATAGCTTACTGCTGTTAAAACACGTATATAGCCTAACAACATGGGCGACATAGTGGCATTAATTTAATTAATGCATTTTTGAATAGCTCTCTCCAGTGGTGTGTGGTGAAGGTTTTTTTTCCTGCTGTCTAATGAAGACTGCTGCCACTCTTCTTCTTTCTCATTTGATCAAATGAACTCAATAAGTTACAGTAAGGTTTACCTGTATTATTGCTCTGATATAGATCTCTATACGTGTTTCGTTTATGTATGTGTAAACGTAAGATGTTAGTATATACGTGAGTATATGTATCCTTAGGTTTAGTAGTCCATTGTGCGGCGGTATGAACACGTTGTCTAGGGCACTGAAGGAAACCAATGGGGGAGGGCCATGCAAAGATTGCAGCATTTTACATAGCATCCATTGCTGCCTTTACTGGTGCTTCATTACACAAACTTGCGGCAGTGCGTACGTTCACAAAACACAAAAGTTACAACTTAACGCGTTTTGACTGCAGCACGGCTACGCGGTTAACCGTATGCGCGCGCCCTTTATCTCCCGTGCTCATAGTGTCTTTGTTCTTGTATGAGTTCAAGTTGTGTAATGTCTTCACGTCATAAATTTGCATTATATTAACAAATATCCAGGTGTATTTTTTTTATAATTTTTTTAAACAAATGCCAGTAAGTGACGCAATTGTTTCCCTTTTTCTATAATCTATACATGATTCATTGTCATCTTGGTGTATCGCTGTAGGATTCGTATTTGTGGTAGGTCTATATTATGTTAAAGAGAAATCACCACTTAAAATATTTGTATGTTGTATACGTGTATCTGGCAAGGTCTTCTGACCTTGGAGTTGCTTTATGATTTTTGGAACTGCACCCGTGTTCCTTGTGAAGCTGTGATGGATCACTTCGGTACATTTGCAGGTAGACCGTGTGTCAGAAAGTAACAAGAGATATAGCAGAGAAAATGAGGCACAGGCACAGATGATGTAGTTTACCTGGAATTGTATCATTGGAGAATTCTACATTGAACACAAAGATAAGCAGAAGTGGTGAAGCCATTTTGGCAGTGTGTAATTCCCTGTAAGGACGTTATGGGAGGTGCTTATTGAGGAAGTAGTGATTAAATATTTCTCCAACACTGTAACAATCAGACAAGGTCAATGTATTGCATCCGTAAATGGTGGAGAAGCAGTATGGTCCCATTTGGTCCCCAACTCAGTGACGTTTCTGGTCCTAATTGGATGTTGGGGATTGCCGCATAGGCCTTTGGTTTAGCCACTGTACCGTGGGACTGTTCTTCTGATTGCCGTTGCTGGGCTTGATCGGCTCAGGCTCGCCACCCAACTCTGTCACCATCATCAATCTAGTCTCATCTAAAACTCGAATCCAGACTCATTGCAAAAACATGCTTCTATCTACATGGTACTTATACAAAATATTTACTGCAGTTTCCAGCTCAACTGAACACTGGAGGCAGCAAAATTGATTTTTTTTTGTTCCTTTTCACATAATTTAATACAGGGGCAGGTTATCAATTAAGAAAGACTTGTTTTGACTTGGTTGTCCTGATGTCCAGAACACATGATCTGTAAGATAATACATTTCGATGTTTGTATCACATAACCAGCTCCATATGTATGGCTTTTCTGATATAGTAGACGCCCTTGGTATAACTCACCTGGGGGTACACAGTTGCACTTGTGATTTGAAGCTCTTGGGTACGAGTCCTCTGACAACAATTAAATGGTGGCTTTAGCAAATGTGTTTTTGCCTTAAGTTTGTGTTTGTTAAGACTGTTGGTTGGGTTCAGTGTAGGTGATGCATTGTTTTCAAATGCAATAAAACTTTTAGTGACCCTCACCGGACATTTCATTTCCGATGAGCTCGCCACTATATTTTCAACAACCAATGTAATAAAATGGTGCCACAATCACATTTATTGGCTTTGGATAAAACTAAATTCACTTTTAGCGCCCCTCACTAGACATTTCACTTTGAAAGCAAAGCGTGCAAGAAGCAACGTAAGATCATTTTGCAGAAATGTCAAATCAAGTCACTTTTATTTATATAGCGCTTTAAACAAAAAAGATTGCGTCAAAGCAACTGAACAACATTCATTAGGAAAACAGTGTCACATGAAAATCAGATACACATGAAATGGGCAACTGATAAACCATCACTTCCAACCATTTGTCAGGTTCATGAGTTCACCCGTGATTTAAATGTTGAGATGCAATGAAATTTACATACGAAGCGACAATCCTTCCGTGTCACTTTTCATGCAAATGTCATTATGAAGCACGTGCCTGTAAGTGCTCACACAAACACTCCAATCATCTTTTTTTTTTTTTAAGGTGGGTAACTTGAATCCTTACCCCTGTTGTCAAATGTGTGGATTTGGTACTACCTTCTAGGTCTTAAAACAGTTGACCATATTAGATGTGGTGTCTTTATGAACATTTTGAAGTGTCAGTTTTTCTGGAATGGACTTTCAATGAAGGGAGAGAAATCTCTCAGGTTTCGTTCAAATATAACCTCATTTGTGTTTGGAAAATGAACAAAAGTCTTATTGGTTTGGAATTACATGATGGTGAGTAAATGATCTCAGAATTGTCATTTTTGAGTGAACTAACCATTTAAGGTTAGTGTGCCCCAAAATACAAAATGACAAATTTCAAATTCAGATGACTGCATTTAAAAGAATCGCTCTACCACTAATATGGATAAACGAGTTTGATCACATCGGATTTTCTTTCCGACCAAATGCTGTTTAGAACAAGGGTTTTCAATCAATTATTTGCCACAGACTCCCAGATATGATCATCCTCACGTGACCCCCATCCTAAAATGTAAAAGGCCAGCTATTCTGGATGTCTCCTCAGTTGTTAACAGCAGACGCCATCACTAATTATCAGTCATCATCTGTAGAGGGAAACTACTTGATTAATTAACTACAACATTGGCTCAGATTTACTCTTACTCTCTGCAGAAATTATCGATATGTACACTGCAGAGAGTACATTTAACTTTTATGATTTTGTTGCCTACAGTAAATCAGCTGATGAGAATCTGTTGATAGAGAAAGGTGTTATAACTGGACTGTTATCGAGATCCATGGGGTAGTAAAGCACATTTTTTTATGTATTTGTGCAGTGCTGCATAAACTTAAAGTGGAAATCAGCTTATATTTAGATATGTATATTTATACTCTTGTGCTGTTGAATGCTTGAACCTGATTGGTTGACAAACGTTTTTTGATGCAGTTTTAAAGAACACCACATTGCTTTTTTTGTGTGTGTGTGTGTTGTTGACATGCATTCCTTCACTAAACTATTTTCAAAAAATGATGACACATAATCGGTTTTGGCAAAAAGAGGTGGAGACGTCTCACCCGCAAATGAGTTCTATGCCTTCTTCTCATGTTTGTTTCTGTCATTGCTCTGGTCTGTGTTTCATTTCCTGAGGGCATGGGGCATATGTTCTACACTGAGGAATTAGAGACAGGGCCCAAGGCTCAGAACAAATACAGGCCACCCTTTATTCCTAGAGCATTTAGCACACATTTGTGCTCAGTGTATCACGAACTGAGCTGACACACTAACCCAGTTAATTATTTAACACTCAATTAAAGTGATCTGAATTGGATATTAAAAAAAACTCTATCCTGATACAATGTGACTGTGTCATTGAGCAGTAATAAGGGCACTTTTATGTCCCAGAGTTGATCTGTATTGGACCGAGTTGATGTGAATTCAAACTAGCAAATTTGAACTTTCTTTTTGTCATATATTTGCCACAGACTGCAGGCAAGGAAGTATTGGAGGATCTAATCACAACATTTTATTTATTAAATGAAAAGGATAAAGGCATAAGAGGGAAGCAAAACAGCAGTTTAACAAAGCACATTAAAAGAAGGACTGACAGAGAAGTCAGTAAAAAAACAGGGAACTACATCCTTCTGAGAGCGAAAGAAAATGTGTGATTTCCTGCCTATTTTGGGTTACAAAACACTCCACTAGTTAGACCTTTTTAAATTGTAATTTTACAGTTTAAAATTGAGAAAGAAAACAGGAGAAGAAGAGAGAATGTAAGCTACATGTCCATGAGTTATCTCAAAATAAAAATCCATGAAAACATAAAACCATGTGACAATCATGATAACATACAAATTTTGTTATCTTAAAATCCTTTTGCCATGCTTTCATCATTTTAAAGACTTTCAAAATGTATGTAGGCAAAGTGACCCTATTATAGTGATGCGTCGTTCGTGAACGAATTGTTCTTTTTGAACGAATCTTTTAGGTGAATGAATCGTTCTCGTTCACGTAATCCACTGACTCATATTTTACGAACGAGTTGAATGAACTGACACATGTCGTTCGTGAATGAAATTACTGAACTTGTACACATGTCGTTCGTGAACGAGTTGAATGAACGGATACGTTGTTCATGAATGAAATTAACTGGTAAAGCTTATCTCGTTCAAGAGCGAAATGAATGAGAGTAATCCGGGTCAGTTGGCCATTTAGCATGTCAATCTCGTAAAATGCAAAGTGCAGTTATAGGTACTGTGCACATACTCTTGTTTTCATATTTAGCATACAGAACTTAACTAGACGTTTAATCCCAGATTTATGAATGTGAATATATCATATACGAAATGTCTGACTAAACAATTAAAATGCTATTTATGCAAGAAAACCTTGTGCTTTGTTCATCTGAACAACTGAATTAGACTTTATGTATAGAATGCGATAAGTTTTTGTAACAAGTGAATACGTTCGTTGACTTAAGACATGACACATAAGACACTCTTTTTCACCACCTGCTGGTGTATTTTGTGTAATACGTAGAAATGGTCACTGAACGAATCAGTGAATGAATCTGAACGAATCATTTTGGTGAACGAACTGAAAATGAACGAATCTCTTAAAAGAATCATAATTTCCACCACTACCCTATTAAAATCCACCCGAATCCCTTTTTTTCCTGCATTTACACTGAACCTTAGTTCTGGAAAATTGACATGTTGTGATTGTCAGAGAGTCTTTTGTGTGAATGCAAGCCACTGCTATTCGGTTGTTAAGTGATGACGTAAGAAGCGCTGTTTCCGGGTCCAAGCCTCAACTCGCTTCAATTGAAATACGACCTCAGCAGCCATTTATAAGCACTGTTTATTCATATTAATCATATAAGCTAGGGCTGCACATTTTCAAGTTTTTCATTAACCGTTAACCGAGGCCCTTAGCGGTTAATACTCGGTTAACCATAGTGTGCGCCAGGGCTTCCGTTGTCCGGTAATTGCCGGACATTGGCTATAAAAAAATTAAATGTCCGACAAAATTTAATCTCTCCGGTCAAATTGTCCTATTAAAACTGCCTAATAATACCGCCCCCTAACACAATCTGAATTTGAGAATAAGCCTAAAATGTATAAAGCAAATATACACCGACCTTTGGCTATGTTATAAAGGAACAGGCTCTAGTAATAGTTATGTAACTTTACGTGTTTAGGCGAAGGTAACAAGCAGGCTCCTCGGCCGCCTCAGTACAATATTTCAAAATCGATAATTATTATTTTTTTTTAATTACATTTATATCTGAATTTATGTCAACCTATAGATTTTCAAATATCAAAATGTCATGAATTCATATGTATGTATAAACATATTTTCCTATTATATTTTGCCTTATATTTTGGCGTCGGTTCTATTTCTAGCATGCACGCGTCGAGCCGCGCCTGAGCCGGGCGTCTCACGCAGGCAGTCGGCAAGCTCTAACCTGTTAACATGGGAGCCGAATTAAAAACAGACACGCCGTGCAGCTGAGACGCTTTCGCCACAGATCAAGTGTGTCGCTGGCCTAATGATGCCCGGGTGTTGGCTGTTGAGATTACAACAACGAGGTTGTACTTGAGGTATATCTAAGCACTGTATTGCAATACTTGCATTTTGCCCCGTTTTAAAGTGCTCCAACGCTGTACTTTTCTTTGCCCGCTTCATATTAGAAAAATGACTTCTTCTTGTGGACATTACAAATGTCTGGGAGCGCTCTGGCGGTCTCTAGTGGTTCAAAAATGTATTACAACTAAAATCAATGCACGCCAATGACGTCACTTAACCGAGCAAAATGTTTCACTCGGTTATGCAATTTTTAACAGTTAATCGGTTAACCATGGACACCCCTAATATAAGCTAAACGTCTTCAAACTTACAATGTACACTACAGTCTCTGTGCTCACAGCGTCCCACAAATAATTTATATATATATATATATATATATATATATATATATATATATATATATATATATATATATATATATATATATATTCATTGTCTGACTATCTGGGACTTCGGTATGGAGTTAAAGGTTAGGATTATAACTTTTTCGCTAGTATTATATCACATTGTGAGTGTATATTAGCACCTTTTCTAATTTTCTCATGGTTTCTGGTAGAGCGTTTGGACACGGAAGCGGTGACACTTGATGCCAGACTTAAGAAGTGAATAATGCCAGAAGATTTGTTCCTGCAGTATCTAATGCAGTGGTTCTGCACATCTAGTCATTTGTGTGTCCACATGGATGGTCTATGTACATCATCACTATGAGCTCACTAAGTGGACTGGAAGTGCACATGTGTTGTACTCGTACATTAGTTCTCATCTAGCAGTTGAGTATACTTTGAAAGCTGCGTGGACCAGAGATGGGGACTCGAGTTTGAGACTCGGACTCGAGTGCGACTTAAGTCGCACAAACAGTGACTTCAGACTTGACTTGAGACTCGTCCTCTAAAGACTTCAGACTCGACTCGAACTCGAGCTCCGGGACTCGTGAACAATGTTAATTTTTTGTAAACGTCAGATGAGCTCGCTGTTAGAGTTGTGACGTTCGCGAACGAACCGATTCTTTTGAACGGCTCATAAACATGAACGATGGGAGCCGAGTCACGGCTGGAGGGGAGCCGTTCTTTCTGTCGCTCTTTTTTCCTATGCGTGTTTCAGAGCGCGTGTTTCACACAGATGCACACAAATGAGCTCCTCCGCGAGACAGAACAGTTATAGGGGGAGGGGCGCACCCAGCGCAGGCCAACCCTTTATAGCGTGATGATATTAGTTATTAGTTGTGCACGCATCCTTCACGTGAGTACTCCAGTGGAAAAAAAACCTGCGTGCCTCTGTCATTGGGTAGGAGCGGAGCCATGACGTTTTGCACAGATATTCATTGCAGCCCACTTTGTTATTGTTCATTGACTTGAAGGGGCTGATGTCCTATTTGCAAAGTTTACAGTAGTAATAGTATGTAGACATTTCCATTTTATTTATTCTAATTTGATCTACTTTAAATATTTTTGGTTCTCTATCAAAATGTTCTTGGGTGATAACAATGTTCTTGTGTGGAAGTGTTTGTAGTAAAAGCTGTTTTGCACCGAAATTCATTGCAGCCGCCTTTTTTTTTGATGTTTATTTGTGAGTAGGTATTGTATGAATAACATAAGTCAGCGTAGCTTTGTTCATTCTTAAGCCAGACAAGAGGTGTGCAGCTATACAGCCAGGACAGACAGAAGGCCATTACTGAATCCATAAATGCAAAATACAGATATTAACTTAAAAGTAAAGCATTCTTGGTGTTTTTGTCATGTTGCAATAGCCTGTTTACACTGATTATATACCAAAATCAAAGTTGATATTGTATGCTAATAGATAGAGTTGTCATAATAACATATTACATGCTTTGAATTCCTTATATATAGCTATGCAGTGTTCTAAGCAGCTTGGATGGGTCGCTGTACGTGATGCAACATTTATTATAACCAGATACTTAATATAATAAAGAGACTTGAGACTTGACTTGGACTCTAGCTCAGAGACTTGAGACTTGACTTGGAGTCTAGCTCAGAGACTTGAGACTTGACTTGGAGTCTAGCTCAGAGACTTGAGACTTGACTTGGACTCTAGCTCAGAGACTTGTGAGCATCTCTGGCGTGGACACGGCTGTGCACGAGAGGGAGACCGGCCTTTATCAGACACAGTCAGTTCAGTTCATGGAGCTCTCTGCTATTAAGATGATGATGATCTGAATCAAGTGCACTAAATAAGGATGACTTACAAAATGTGCAGAGCAGTTAAGAACCACTGAGATTATACTGAACACATACAGTATGTGTTGAATTCAAATATTTACAGTAGTTCATAAGTCTTTTCATATTTGCAAAGTAGGTAATTTAGTCAGTTTTATGCCAAACATAACATTGTGAATGTTATGCAGAAAGCTGTTCACCCATCAATATCCCAGAACAACATTTTTGCTCTGGAAATGCATTATTTTGTTCATTCAGTTCATCTTTCTCCTCATTTTCCCTGTGTCAAATAGTTGCATCATTAAGGACATTATTACATATTTCCAAAATATTAGGCCTATATCAAATAAATATTAAATAGATGATAGATTTGCACATTGTATGATTTTGGTTTGGTGTCCTGTTTGAAGGTTTAGAACCCTTCGAACATTCTTCATCTGTTCACAGGAAAAGTCATGAGTTTGCTAAGGGTGAATGTCATTTTGGGTTGGTTTATGGTTTGGTTTGTCTGGAGTCTCTCGGCTCTTTGTTGAATTGAAGGTTCTTGTCTCGCTGTCTGTGTGTCAGGTATTATCTTTCATTCATCTCACTGGCTGTCTTTGTTCCTTTCAGTCTGTCTGTCCCTTTGTTTCTCAGTCTGAATTGTGAAGTAACCCCCACATCTATCTTTTCTACTCCCTGTCCTCTATGAAATATTATCCTTTAAATAGCACAGCTTTTCATTTCACATGCTGATATGTGTTTACTTACTGCCTTTAAAGCTTATTGCAGTGAGGACAGCCAAATGACAACAGTGCAATCTACTAGGAAAAAATTATAAAGATAGCAGGATTATGCCTTGAAAATGTGTTTGAAAAATAAATAAATAGAGCTTATATATTTCAGTTTTGTTAATCAGCGGGGATAAATAAAACAGTCTCCTGTAGCATTGCTTGAGGTGCCCACTTTAGGTAAAAAAATAAGATAAATATAAGATTCATTGGGCTTTAGCGGGTCTTGAAATTCTTTAAAGTATAGCTTACATAAATTCACAAAATTCACAAAAGCAAAGAATATTCAAACAGATGATTGTATTTCCTGCTAGAAAATGTCACATGCAAAACAACATTTTGTTTTCTTCTAAAATGTTTAATATTCAACTCTGATATCATGTATTTGTGTATAAAATATTAGGGATGGACATTTTGGGAAATTTCTCATTTCGATCATCGATAGGTTTCAAAAACGATTAATCGATTAATCGGGGGTGGGGCTATATGGCCATAATGTATATAATGAAAAAATCTAAAGATTGTTATGAAAATGAAAAAATGAAAAAGTAATAATCTGACATGAAAATCTGTCTATGAAAACATGAACACATGATTAGGACAGGTTAGATTATGATTATGATCAAGCAATGTTATTAATAAAGGAGCAAGAAATATCTGCCTGAGGGGAAGAGTGTACCAATAAACGGAAGCTAATTCTATCTATGACACATCCTATGATAAATCAGATAACTGAGATACATATCAGACGTAACATTACAACTTGTATCAGCACAATAGGATGCTAAGTTATGCGTTAGACCGAGAGAGAGAGAGAGAGAGAGAGAGAGAGAGAGAGAGAGAGAGAGAGAGCGAGCTCCCTTTGATGCGTTTTCATGACAGCGCGCTGAAAGATGGGCAAGGACAGATTTTACTATAGATTCCTATAAAGTTCTCATTATAAATGTATGGCAGATTTGTGCTATATTATCAATCTTCGTTATTAAGTGTAATAGGTGTAATTAAGTTTTATTTTTAAGTTGTTTTATTTTCCATAAACCACCTGCGCGTTTTCGAAGCCATATGAATTGCATTATGCCCACAAATATGACGAAAAAAAAGCTCGGCTGCATTATTATATCATCAATAATAAAATAAAAACAACAATAATAGAAAAATAAAACATCGGCATTGCTTATATGAGCATGAAACGAATCGCTGATAGGCAGCGATTTCAGCATAACTGTTCATGTTAATTAATCAGACGTAGACTAGTTCTTGTAACTTTTATCTGAAAAAAATTTGCCGATGCAGATGTGAACATGACCGAAATTGTAACTCGATCGGATTGTGCTTTACAAACACGAAAGTACAATAAATTCACATTAGTGTCACTATAGTTATTTTTTTATGTATTCTAATATTTAATTAATATTTTGTATTCAATTTGAACATTCTGATCAACCAAAATATTATTTAACAGCATGGAAATCACTGATTATTGCTAAATAATTGAATAAGATTTAAAATATAGATAAAAACTATGACAAACAAATAATTTTGATTTCGTCATCTCTAAGAATATAATTAGGCTACAAATATATCCAGTGCATTTTTATTTTATAAAGACCATTTCATTATTTGTCTGTGATTTAAAAATTAACATACAAAGATATATATATATATATATATATTTTGCTACTTTATTCAAGTGCATTTTTTTTAAACAAAACATTGTCTTCCAGTATAACTTTAGCAGCATATTTTGATCCAGCGGTGAAACGTAGTTTTTAAAAGATAAAGAAAACAGTTCACCAAGTTTAACCAACTATTATAAGTTATAAAACAGAGGCCAAATAGCCTAGATATTTTAACTATGGCTAAAGCTCAAAACTGAAATAATAATATTATTAAAAAAATGGATATTATCTTTACCACGACCGGTAAAATATTCAAATGTCTATTCAAAAAGAAAAGTCAGTCTACATGCTCAGATGAGAGCCGGGTGCGCAGTCTGTTCACATTTAGTGGAATAAATTCGCTCCGCTCGAACAGATTTTGCAGGGACAGCCAGGTACTGGACAAGTAAACCTGCTCTGTCCCTGAAACTAACGCAGCAAATCTTTAACCACCATTTCAGCATATAGCTTTGTCGTCTTCTCGGTTCTGCCTGTGTTGCATTTAGGTCTTACGACAGGTGATTCTATGCTCGTCTGAGTTGCCGCTCTGTTATCGCCAGATATTTAATGTACACATTTTAGATGATAGCGCATTGTATTTGTTGTAGATTTGTGTGACAGCTTGGCGCTGCACAGCTTACCCTGTGCAGCGCCAACTGTATTTTCATCGTTCTTCTCAAAGGGAAACCAGCCATCACTATGTGACTTTGAGGCACCGGCGGCGCCAGGGGGGGTCTCAAGACCCTGCCAAAAAATGCCTTGACCCCCCATTTGACCCCCCAGCCTCTTCCTGGTTAAAAAATATATATATTCGGGATAAAGATCCAAAAATGTTTCTCTTCAAACTACGCAGAACAATAATAAATAATAATTATTTCGACATTTATTCATACACTGAACCGAGAACCGATGAGCTGATGATAACTGCGCATGCGTGATTCAGCGTGAAGCAGACTGACACAGAGCGCATCTGAACCGAACTGATTCTTTTGGTGATTGATTCTGAACTGATTCTGTGCTAATGTTATAAGCGCGGGTAAACCAAAGGCTTGAATGAAGGGCAATCATCGCCAATGACGGCATTACATCGAGCGCAAAAGAACCGGTGAACCATTTTTTTCTTTTCAGCTGGTTTATTTGATCGAATTGTCCGAAAGAACCGGTTCACTTGAGCACCTGCTCCTTTGCCCCTTAAGTGCCCTTTTGTCAAAGCAAAATTTCCTCAATTTTTTTTTGTAATAACATAAACTTTTGTGAATGCCTGCCCACGCCCAATCATAATATTAGTACAATTTATTAATAATAATTTAGCCGTAAATAAAATGACCAACATGATGACCGTTCACCTGACTACGACCTCATCCAACCGGGAAGATTCCTCATGCTGCACGCGCATTTTTTAATTGCTAGAGGATATTTTCAACATCGTGGCAGCTGGTAAGTGGTGTTTCATTCTCAGCGAGCTGATTTTGGTGTTTATTTACTTATTATTATTTTACAAGAACGATGTGATGTGAGAACATGCAGATACGTTGTTTATATTGCTGTGTGTAGCCTGTAGTGTAGAAGTAGCACTAGCGTGTTGTTTGAGGGAGAAAAGTTTCACAGACATCGAGGGGTCTGGTCTTTTTTATGTTATTTGAATAAACTTTTATTATATTACAGTACTTATTTATTTTTAACACGTAAAAATAATTATCACAACACTGGTAAGGCTTATTCAGATTTTCTCATTCTCTGAATTATCATTATAAAAATAAAAACAATTCAGATTTTAAATGTGATGCAAATATTTTTTCTACAATAGCAACAGTGTTTACAACAGCAAGACCACTTTAGCCTGTAAACTCAATAATATCTATCTGGAAATAAATGTAAAAATATCAATGTCAATAAAAATGCATAATATACCTGACATGAAAGTGCAGTGTGAAGGATATGAATAACAAATGTAGCCTGTCATTTGTTTACATTGCAAAGGTGTTTTAGTTGTTTAGTAGCAGAAATATGCAGTTATTAGCCATGTCCACTGTATTTTTTGTTGGTTTTCATGAGACCCCCCTTGAAAAGACCAGGACCCCCCCATTGCCCCCCAATCAAAATTGTCTGGAGCCGCCACTGCTTTGAGGCCATGATTATCTGTCTTCTTATGTCTTTTGAGGCATCAAGTGGGAAGCTAACCAATCAGAGATCAGGGCGCCGCCCAACGTGCTGCCATAACCAATCAAAAAAAAAATTACAAATAATTTCGATCATCGTTTACGTGATCGATCATCGCTGTCGCGGTCGAGTACTCGATAACTCGATCACTGTTGCCCATCCCTATAAAATATTTGTGAATATTCCCAAACTCTGTGACGGTGCATATATATATATATATATATATATATATATATATATATATATATATATATATATATATATATATATATATATATATATAGAAAATAATAATACAATAAAAATATTTTTGGATTTTTGTCTTGTTATATTTGTTTATTACATGTCTCTCTGAAATGCTTGATTCTGATTGGTCAGTTGAGGTATGTTATTCCACAGTAATGACGTCATTAGTATATCTTGTTTGATCTTATCTGAACTTGTTTGTTCATCTTGACTCATAGACAAACTGTTTTTAATGTAAAGTTTCAGTTTTGAGCTAATAAAGTAATTATACTGTCCATTTATTGATAGAATTGCATAGTAGCAATGTAATAATCAGTGTCATGTATATAAACACTTATCATAGAAGAAACCTGTTTAGGGTAATAGAAGACCCCTTTGGGAAGTCGTGGCCTAATGGTTTGAGGGTTGGACTCCCAATCGAAGGGTTGTGAGTTCTAGTCTCGGGCCGGACGGAATTGTGGGTGGGGGGAGTGCATGTACAGCTCTCTCTCCACCTCCAATACCATGACTTAGGTGCCCTTGAGCAAGGCATCAAACCCCCAACTGCTCCCTGGGCGCCGCAGCATAAATGGCTGCCCACTGCTCCGGGTGTGTGCTCACAGTGTGTGTGTGTGTGTTCACTGCTCTGTGTGTGTGCACTTTGGATGGGTTAAATGCAGAGCACAAATTCTGAGTATGGGTCACCATACTTGGCTGAATGTCACTTCACATTCACATTTTTGCAGCTTAGATTTTCTAAACCAATTATTATTATTAGCATTAATATGTAATTAACAATTTATTTAATATTTGTTTCAAATAGTTTAATAAAATAAATTGTTAAAAAGTTCCAATGTTTCTTTCTACAGTATTGAAACTGGTACCAAGGACCATTTGTCATTTTGTTTCATGAAGGGCTCATATTAAAGAGCAGATTTTTTGTAATATCTGTATTCAACAGAGGAAAACTCATGTGATTGTTGTCTTTTATTCCTGCCATAATGAAACTAGTTGACTAGCAATATAATTTTCATTTCTTGTTTTCATCATTTGATGTGCTGAGTGTGTGTGAGAATTCACAGATTTTTGCTCATACACAACATGACTTTCATTATACAGTGAATGATGGATGATATGATTTGAAGTGAATGGTGACATGTTATGACGCTGTTCTTGCACAACTCATCTTTTTCCTAACTCTGTGTGCAGAACAAAGAGAAAGAGCGGAAGGCACGGGAGAAAGAGACAAAGGAGCGTGAGTCGCGTTACAGCAATGGTCATCTGTTCACCTCCCTCAGTGTTTCTGCCACCACACTCTGCTCTGCATGCAACAAGAGCATCACCGCAAAAGAAGCCCTCAGCTGCCCCAGTGAGTAACATGCACTAAAACATGAGTTTTGATAAGCCTACTTCAAAGAACTCCAACTTGTGAGGCCCTGTGTGAAGATGAGGCGTGCAAGGCCCTCTGGAAGGTCTTTCATACGCATCAAATAGACAGAAATCATTCAGCTGAATGGTGCACATCCATTTCAGATATAGCCTTAAAAAACGTGGATTTGAAGCATAATTTCTTGAATTTCTCAGGTAATATCTATCATTTGACCCATTTCACTGAGGAAAGCTCTCTACGAACTTTACATGCTCATTCACATGAATGCGGAAGAAAAACGGTCACACACTCGATATTTTTCCTTATTCATTAATGTTGGTCATTCCTTTACATTTGTCTGTGGGTTTTGCAGTTATTTTACCAATTAAAGTAAGCTGAAAGACGAAAGAGCTGAAATGAAAGAGCTTGTAACTAATCCTGACTCAAACGCACACATTTTGGACCGTCCGCATTTTTACGATAAAAAATGGTAAAAAAAAAAAATGATTGTTTGAATATGTAC